>NW_004443949.1:17973747-18044598 GCF_000243295.1 Trichechus manatus latirostris | reverse complement strand
TCATATCATTTTCCAAATGGTTGTATCATTTTGCATTCCCACCAGCAGTGCATAAGAGTTCCGATCTCCCCACAGCCCCTCCAACATTTGTTATTTCCAGTGTGAAAATCACTGTCTTTTTAATGATATACTCCATCCATACTTTCTGTACTGATTGTTTTGAATAATCTCCCTGTGCTGCTAGAGTTGCAATGAACTGATCAATAAACTGAGAGGCTCTTAATACACTCAGCTTGAGCATCCCAGATGGTTGTGGACAACCACTGTCTCCAGCTTTGCCGGTGGGATATTCTTCTAAAGGTCAGGGGCATAAAAGGAAACATGACTAGTAGAATAAACCTCTGAGAATAATTTCTGTCATACTAAAAAAGAAACTATTAATCCCAAGCTTTAGAACTTTCTAATTCTGCAGGCAACTGCAACTTTACTTCTCTCCTTTTATGTGACATTTTCTGCCCTCCACATTCAGTTTTCATGCCTCCAAGAACATAGTTTCTTCTGCCTGTTCTATGATTACATAATATCAACTAATCAGGCTTGTATACATTTTGGGATTTTAGGATTCCTTTAGGGTGGCACAATGATTAAGAGCTCAGCTGCTAACCAAAAGGTTTGAACCTACCAGCGGCCGTGTGGGAGAAAAGGCCGGTGATCTGCTTCCATAAAGATTACAGCCTAGGAAACCTGATGTGGCAGTTCTTCTCTGTCACATGGGGTCACGTTGAGTCGGAATTGACTCAACGGCACACAGCAACAGCAGCAACGTGATTCCTTTAACACATCTGGATTTCAAAATGGACAGTTCCGTTATAGTTAACAGAGCTCCAATTATTAGTTATGTAATAATTTTGATTGTTTTATAATAATCTCAAAAAATCATTCTTGCTGTCTTTCTCTATGTTTACAAATGCTCCTAAAACCAAGGAAGAATACTGGACTTTACTTTTTTGTTATCAGACGCTACAGCCTTCTGCTGAGTTTGCTAAGTTGAGCTGCTCTTTGATTTGTGAGCAAAGGTTTACAAGGCTAAAAAGGGGGAAATTGGTTCAGCATTTCAGGCACAATGAAACATTTCTTTTGTCACTTTATTTCCCTGCTGTATTAATTTGTGGTTATCCACTTTCTTCTCAGAGATCTCCAGGGAACCCCAAATTTGGCTCTCTAGGATCTGACACATGAACCCAAACATTTCTCCCAATAAATTACATCTTATGTGTAATAAAACAAAATTGGCTTCTTTAGGGTATAGAAGTGCTTCAGGCGTCCACTGGCCGCATTTCAGCCTGTTGCTTGCATACATCCTGATGGTGAGGATCTCTGTGGCCTATGCTGGTCTGGGAAGAGGAACGTTGGGTTTGCTCACTGGACAAACAATGCTGGAATGTTTTTTCCCTGTCCATTCACTAAACAATGTGCCATTCTGTACCTCATAAGCACTTAATTTATTCCAACTCTTTGGCCTGACCTGTAATCCCCCTCTCCTTACCCATCTGACCCATCTGTGTTTCATTTCCCACTCATCAGCATCCAGAGAGCTAGGCCCAGCTAACCCTGTTTGGAACCATTAGACAGAGATTGGCACTCTTCCCTCTTCCTGCGCCACATCCTCCGTTGGAAAAAAAATGACCATCAGATCAGAGAACAGAGCCTGCTTTGTCCCCTGCAATGGGGATCTGGAAGCATTTTCAATCATTTGCACTCTATACCCACTCAAACGCATTAATGTGATCAACACTGGGCCTGTTGTGGGCATTTTTTCCAGCAAATAGCTTGCTAACATTCCAGGCATGTACTTCCCTGAAAACAAGACTGAGACAGAGCCCCGAATATTCAATTGGAAAATCACCAAGAGCAAAAGCTTAGCTTGGCACGGCTGGTGTTGATTCTTAATAAGTGACTTCCTAAAGCTGAGGCATGGGGCTTACAGCGTCAATGACTTGTTTGAAAAATATTTTGTAGGTGCCTCATACCACTCTATTTCCTGTGGTATGCGTCATATTGTGAGCTATTCCAAGCCAGCCTGGTTAAGCACACTAACTTTTTTTTTTTCCTCTAAGATTGTGGTGTTTAACTAAAAATGTCTTTATACAAGATGAGCTCATAGCTATTAGTGCTGATGTAGTTTTAACTGCTTGGATACCAACTGCAGTTGGTTGAAAATGTGCTGAAAAAGGGTAACCCTGAGCAAAAACATCTCACCCCATCTAAAATGGCGGGTTGGCTGTTCCAGTGGCAGCATTTCTTCAGGGGGAAAAAGTTCCAGATTGAAGTACAATGCATACCTTTCACATTCATTAAAAAGACTTACTGTTCTTAGTATATTACTGAAGTCAAGGTGTTGAAGACATCTGGAACACTAGAATAAAGTTAACGCTTTTTATTGCTTCAAGTACTTTGTAAAACTTGCCAAAGGACAGAGCTAGGGTCCTGGGAGAAAACAAGTGTATCTTTTCAATAGAATTTTCAAAAGGGGGACAAAAAGAAATCCAAAGCCCTAAAAAATCCACCTCAGCGATTAAAATACATGTGGGTAGAATTTTTTTAAGGGTCGAATGAGATAATGTATATAAGAGACCTTGATCAGTGTTTAGAATTCTGGAGATGCAGAAGGCAACTAGGATTGTTGGCCTACTACGTGCCACACACAGCTTTTGGGTACTTCTACATACTAGATGAACTGTTCCTCACAACTGATAAGGTAGGTATTATTATTTTCATTTTGCAAACAAGGAAACAAAAAAAGTAATTCGGTAAACTCCCCAAGGTCACACAGTTGATAAATGATCAAAATTCAAAACTAGGTCAGTGTGTACACCAAGCCTGTGTCCTATCTCCTCCCTTGCTACTCACAGATAAAAATATTCTCATCTCTATTATGGTCATAAGGGTCTACTTCTTTAAACGATGTGTGTCTGCCCTGGCGTAAAAGGCTAGAACTGGAAATGATTATAAATCTGTGTCAGATTCGCCTTCCACCAGTGACTCAGGTACAGATACTCTCTAGTTTGGGGCCTTTACCCAGTGGGTGTCCAGTAGCTATTAAGTGATTAGACATTGTACATGCCATCTCTGAATGATTTGTGTTTCTACAATAGGGCCTTTTATAACAGAGAAGAGAGAGATTGATACTCTGGACACTGCCTGGGCTGTGTTTGCCTCTCGGGGCAAATAATTTTCCTTGGTGCCAGGAGCAGCACTGACGTAGCTGCTCTGCCCTTGTGTGGCCTGGGGCTTTGAGCTCCCAAGCAAGGTCCAGGATGAGGCAGGAATGCAGCAAGGTGGAGCCAAGGAAGCCAAACTGTTTATCAGGAGAAGAGGCATCCATGAATGTTTCTATCTCCAGGTCATGAGGCAGCAGGAGAATGACTGTAGGAAATGACCAAGACATTTTCTGGTCAGTGAGCTATTGGACAAACACACTGTACAGTATTGTAAACAAGAGGTGAAGGCTCTATTCACCTCCACATTTAGGAAGGCACATAATGAGGCTCTACCCAAGAAGTGCAAAAAGGGGGCTTTTGTGCTTGATATTATCTGTGAGTAAGTGTTTTGGCTCTGTCAAGCTTACAGGCTACAGAATTATACACGGGGGTATAAACTGCTAGTTGATCCTTTATACCTGATATTTAGTTCCTTGTATCAAGGGGATAACTTGTTTCTTGATTGAGATCTGCAAACTGGACACATTTATATTCACCATAAAGCTTTTAAAAAATATTTTTAAAAATTCTGTAACTTTTTCACTCCTTACGATTTTATAAGTATGCAAAAATATCAGTTCAAAATGTCTAGTTGAATGACGACTATGAGATTGGTTTATGTTCTCAAGCTAGAAGTAGTTCATATTTTCTGCCTGAGGCATTAGAAGAAAACTTCCTTCAAGTGAGTAAAAACAGTTTCCGTCATTATAGTGAAGCAGTCTGACTTCAGAAGTTTATCACCACCAAATTGTGACATTTGGGGATAAGCGTCTTTTTTTTTTTTTTTTTTTTTTTAACACTGAACCAAACCAAACTCACTGCCGTCGAGTCTACTCCAACTCACAGCGACCCTCTAGGACAGAGCAGAACTGTCCTGTAGGGTTTCCAAGGCTGTACGTCTTTAGGGAAGCAGCAGACTGCCACATCTTTCTCCCACAGAGCAGCTGGCGGGTTCGAACCCGCTCAACTTTTGGTTAGCAGCCCAGCACTTTAACCACTGAGTCACCAGGGCTCCTTTTACACTGAACACTCATGTATTATTTTTTCTTACATTTCTTGCAAGCTGATTTGCTCTCTCTTGTTAGAAAGAGAGACTTTCATCCTTAGCAAAGTAAGGGAAAGGGAACATGTAAGAAAACGTCAAAAGACTGAACGCGCATGATCCATCACAGTGTTTGCGTGTCCATTGGGAAATATTGGCAAGAGCACAGTGGAAGTCCTAAACTCGTGACGTTGGGGCTGACTTGAGTTTTCCCTAAGCCAGCTCCATAACGGGCTTTCATGTTTACCATGGACATAAATTGACTGCAGCTCTTTAGAGAGGACTACGGTTGAAAGAAGTGAATAGAACACCGGGATTTTCTCTTAAGATTACGCGTGTACCCCTTCAAGTAAAGCTGCGTGCAACTTTCCTTCCCAGGGCTGTGCACACAAAATTTCAGGAAACAGCAGGTCTTAATTAGGCTTCCAGTTTATAGTTTCACCTGAAAAAATACATTTAAGAAAAAATCATATCTGTTTGGCTGTCGAGATTTTTCGAGTCAATAAATTCTTGCTAATTAATCACGTTAACGGTGCTCCTTAAAAGTTGAAACAGAATCAGAAAACAAACCAAATTCCCCATAAATATCCAACATAAAGGCCTATTCACATGCATTTTCAGTTTCTAAGAAGAATTTTACAGGTGTTTTTTTTCTCCTGACAGGACACACAAGCACGTACACGGTGTGTCACTATCTGTAGCTTTATTACAATATCCGCAGAAGAAAATAATTCTAGGGGCAAATTTTAATACTTCAGAATGATGTCATTGTGTGTAAGCACTTTACTGCTTCGTGCCCAAGTGCGCGAGTGTTCGAAGAGAATAGAGCCGGGAAAACCTCAGCAACAGAGTGTCACCTCATCTCAGAGCCCCTGGAGGAAGAAAATTAACAATGTAGGGGTGAGGAGAAGAAGCTAGACTAAGAAAGCAGAAGCTAAGGAGACAAAAGGGACTTCGTCCTGTGTGACCATCATTGTATTAGTCAAAAGGGCAGTCATCCTTGGTACAAACTTGCTAATATTCTGCTCTATGCTCTGGTCTGTTACGACGCATGCTGTACAAAAGCAGGATTGCTTAAATCCCCTTTGGAAACATAAACAAGTAGATCTAAAATCCCACTTCTTTCTGAGCTATACTTCCGAAGAATAGCGCCACTGTTGCTGATTAAAAAAATAACTTTTCAAACTCATAAACCTTAAGCTTCCCAAATGCCTTTCCTGTGTGTTTATCAAGATGCTGTATTTGAGTGTGATTGTGTTGTAATTAAGTCCCTGGGTGGTACAAATGGTTTGTGTTTAGCTGCTAGTGGAAAGGTTGGTGGTTGGAACCACACAGTGGTACCACAGAAGAAAGGCCTTGTGATCTGCTTCTGTAAAGATTACAGCCGAGAAAACCTTATGGAGCAGTTCTACTCTGTAACACATGGGGTCGCCATGAGTCAGAATTGACCTGATGGCAATTGGTTTTGTTTTGGTTTTTTTGGTGTTGTAGTTTAATACCTTATTTGTTATTATCTGTATGTAGCAGTTCGCATTTCTAAAAGAGGATTTCTAAATACAGCTGATCTTTTAGAGGGAGGGCAGGTCAGTTACTATTTTTGATAAGTAATGAGTTTTAAATCAGTGAAATGGGAGAATTCCACTTTAAGATGAATAGATTTTAATTTCTATTATAGCTTTTATATACTATTTTTATGAGGAGATCAACTTCCTTTTATCTATATCTACATCTACATCATCTATATCATCTACATCATCTAGAAAAAGGTCTAAGAATTTCTTCTGTCACCCTCTTTGTCATGGATTGAACTGTTTCCCCAAAAAATATGTGTATCTATTTGGCTAGGCCATGATTCCCAGTACTGTGTGATTGTCCACCATTTTGTCGTCTGACATGATTTTCCTATGTGTTGTAAATCCTATCTCCATGATGTTAATGCGGCAGGATTAGAGGCGGTTACGTTAATGAGGCAGGACTCAATCTACAAGATTAGACTGTGTCTTAAGCCAGCCTTTTTTGAGATATAAAAGAGAATGGAGCAGAGACACATGGGGGACCTCATACCACCAAGAAAGCTGCACCGGGAGCAGAGCACGTCCTTTGGACCTGAGGTTCCTGTGCTGAGAAGCTCCTAGTGCAGGGAAAGATTGATGACAAGGACTTTTCTCCAGAGCTGACAGAGAGAGAAAGGCTTCCCCTGAAGCTGACGCCCTGAATTTGGACTTCTCCTAGACTGTGAGAGAATAAACCTCTCTTTGTTAAAACCATCCACTTGTGATATTTCTGTTATAGCAGCACTAGATGACCAAGACACTCTTCAACCATAAGTAGTTGATCATGGCAGAAACATGGCATTTTGCAAGAGTCAGAAATTTTTGCAGTACAGATTTGAGCTGGTTTTATGCTATATGGACAAATAGAAAAATAACATTAATTTTATTTCAAAACCTTGTCTTTGGATTTCTATAATGAAGCTTAGTTCTTCTTTGATGGGAAACTTTTGGCTTATTTTTACTTCCTGCCTCCTTTCTTAGCATTTAGCTTGTATTCTAAGCTCTTCGTTGCCAGCATTTGAGGAAGACTAGGTAAAAAGTGCAGTCTCTGGGTGGTTAACGTGATTGGCTGCTAAAGTTTAGAGATTTGAATTCACTCAGAGGCATCTCAGAAGAAAGTCCTGGAAATCTACTTCTGGAAAATCAGCCATTGAAAACTCTATGGAGCACGGTTCTACGCTGACATACATGGGGTCACCATGAGCTGAAATTGACTTGACGGCTACCAGTGCTGGTACTAGGTAAAAAGCAGCATGCTACACTGAGTACTTGGCTTGGTCCCAGCTAAGCCTCTAATTGACTGCTTAACGTTGGATAAAAAATTTCACTTGCTGAGGATTTTGCTTTGTTCACCTAAAAATTAAGGGGATTGAATCATTGATTCATACAACAAACTTTTAGTGAGTGTCAATTATAGGCAAGACACTGGGGTAGATGGTGGTGATACAAACACACAGAATGGAGTCTCTGGCTCCTAGAGTCTTGTAAGACTCTTGTAAGTCTTGTATGCATACATGTGTAAGGAATTGTAAGCAGGATAATACCTGCAGATATGTTTCTTTTTATTGATGAGCAGGTTCACTACTCTGTTATTTACCATATGAAAAGAAGGAAAATATGTAAAGAAGCTCACAACAGTTTCAGATAAATAGACAACAGTTAAGAGAGACAGAGAAAGAGAGTAGAAGAAAATTTCCTTTGTTCTTCCCCTCTTTTTGTTGAAACTCAAAGTGAGGAATGAGGTAGAATTAAAAGAATAAGTTAGTTGTGAAAGCAAAACCAGAATGGGCTTGCATCATACTTCTGGTTTGGGATGCTGGATGAGATAGCCTGGCAAACTGTTCTTTGCTGACAAGGAACAGTCACAAGTGTAGAAATAGTGGCTTGATATGAGAGAGAGAGAGCTAGATGGAGAGACTCCTTTCCTTTCTTCAGTTCCCTAGCACCTGTGGATCACACTGAAGACATCCAGGATTTCCCACATGTCCCTCAGTGGTACTGAAGTGCTGAGAGTCAGCAGTCCTGCTATAAGGCTGCAGAAATAAGGGGAGACAGGAGCCCTTTGAAGATGTTGCAGAGAGCAGCATTGGCCAGCATCAGGTAGAGTCCAAGCCTGAGACTCAGAAGATGAGAAGGGCAAGGAGAAACGAGGCCGGGCTTAGGTGCAGAACTCATGGCTGGACTGAAAGAAGAAACTAGTGTTATACCAGCTGTAGAACTTCAGAAGCAGATGCAGAAAGGATAGAGGCCAATATGGAGGCAGGTGAAATGAGGTTACTTCAGCCAAGGGCTAGTAGAGCCAGTAGAGAAACACAGAGCTGGTATAACACCAGGGGTCCCTGCCATGATGCCATAAGGTTACATAAGCTTCCCCTTGTCCCCACCTGTTATCTTGTGATGGACAATCTGTGACTCAGATGCAATAGTCCTAATGGAGAGTTTCAATTTTACTTTGAATCTTTGCCAAAAATGGGCTGAATTAACCGGTAATGTTTTAAACTGATAGAGACTGAGTAACTCTGCATTGGCAGATTGAGGTCGTCTCCCACCACCAAGTCCATTACTGTGGGGCTCAGAACAAGATGAGATCCCATGTGGATAATACATACTTTTTAAAGCACAATTATATTGTAATGTATATGGTACAGATGTGCCCCTTTTATGGCAGCATAGTAATAATAGCTTAACTTTTATGATGTTTTCTGGTTTTCAAGCATTCTCCCATCCATTATTTTATTTGCTCCCCTCACTAAGTATGAGAGGTTGGCAGAGTAAGCAGGATTACCTCTGTTTTAAAGGTGAGAAATATGAAGCTCAGTGAGGTTGGCTTGTGCAATGTCGCTGAGCCGCAGGCAGACCCTTCACCTATAAAATGGTGACAATAATACACACCTGACCAAGGTTCATGATTTTTTTTGTGAGGATTGACAAGGAATGGAGGGAAACACCTAGAGAGATCTGATTTACTGTAACCCTATAACATCTGTCATGGATTGAATTATGTCCCTCCAAAAATGTGTGTATCAGTTTGGCTAGGCCATGATTCCTGGTATTGTGTGATTTTCCTATATGTTGTAAATCCTGCCTCTATGATGTTAATGAGGGAGGATGAGTGGCAGTTGTGTTAGTAAGGTAGGACTCAATCTACAAGATTGGATTGTGTCCTGAGGCAATCTCTTGAGATATAAACGAGAGAAGTGAGCAGAGAGACACAGGGACCTCATACCAAGAAAGAAGTGCCAGGAGCAGAGCGCGTCCTTTGGACCCGGAGTCCCTGTGTGGAGAAGCTCCTAGTCCAGTGGAATGCCGATGAGAAAGCCAACAGAGAGAGAAAGGCTTCCCCTGGAGCTAACGCCCTGAATTTGGACTTTTAGCCTACTTTACTGTGAAGAAATAAATTTCTCTTTGCTGAAGCCATCCACTTGTGGTATTTCTGTTGTAGCAGCACTAGATGACTAAGACAACATCTAAAAGCAAAAGAATCAAGATGATACTATAATTCAAATGAACAGGTGCACATAAATGTTGTCAGATTGCAGATAAATGTTTTACCTAGTGGTAGATTCCTATAAATGCTTTAGTAAATCCAATTCATATATGAAATGCACTGGCAAAGCTCATGTTGAATGAAACAGTGGAGTACTGCAAGGGAGTTCAAGGAGTGGATCTTTTTTTTGTATGATGTTGTAAAAAGAGCTCTGTACAAATCTCAGAACACCTGATTCAAGTTTTAGCTCCAACCTTGAAAGACTGTAAGTTTGATTGGCATTAGCTGCCATCAAGTTAGCCCTTGACTCTTGGTGACCCCATGCACAATGAAACGAAACCTTGTCTGCCCAATCCTGCGCTATCCCCATGATCAATTGCAGATCAGACTGTTGTGATCCATAGGGTTTTTATTAGCTGATTTTCAGAAGAAGATCTCCAGGTCTTTCTTCCTAGTCCATCTTAGTCTGAAAGCTCCACTGAAACCTGTTCAGCATCATTGCAACACACAAGCCTCCACTGGCAGACAGGGAGTGGCTACACATGAGGTTCACTGGCTGGGAATCAAACCCGGTCTCCCGCATGGAAGGCGAGAATTCTACCACTGAAGCACTAAAATAAAATAAAAAAAACAAACCAGACTCGTTGCCGTGGAGTCAACTGTGACTCATAGCAACCCTATGGAACAGAAGAGAACTGCCCTATAGGGTTTCCAAGGATCAGCTTGTGAATTCAAATTGTCATCTTTTTGGTTGGCAGCCGAACACTTAACCACTGTGCCAGCATATACTAAATACTTTTTTTTTCCTGTCATATTTTGCAACTTCCTTAACTCTATGAAAGATATGCTAATTGTACACTTTTTAAAAATAAATTTATACTCACAATTTCTGAAGAATAATAGACTCATTGGCAGAAGGTCCCAGCCTCCCTCTGGACACTCATGTTCCCTTAAGTCTTCTTGTGATTCATGGAATGAAGTGGTGTTCTCTCCTAGGCCAACATGGCCCTCTGTGATGTAGTCCCTGCTGACTTCTCCAATTTGATTTCATGTGCCTTCCCCTTCACTCATTACACTCCAGTTACAGAAAACCTCTCTCAGCAACTCACATTCCTGAGTAAGGTCTGTGCACATCTTCTTTACTCTGCAGGAAGGCTCTTCTCAGATTTTTGGTTCCTTCCTGTCCATTACGGTCCTGGATCAACACCTCCTCCTCAGTGAGATCTACTTTAGCTATTCCACTGAAATACTCCCTTCTGTGTTATTCTCTATTTTAGCACACTATTCTTCTTTTCGTTGTACTTTGTATTTTATAATTATTTGTTTGACTGGCTATTTATTGTCTGTCACCCACTGGACTTTAGGCGGGCTGGGACTTTGTTTCACTCACTGTTGCACAGCTAGTAACTATCTGGACATAGTATATAACTGTCAAATGAATGGATAAATGAATGAACTGGGTGTATAAAGTTCTTAGCCAAATGTATGGGACATACAATGCTCAAGCCTTTTTCATGTCGAGTCGATTCCAACTCATAGCGACGCGATAGCACAGAGTAGAACTGCCCCATAGAGTTTCCAAGGAGCAGCTGGTGGATTTGAACTGCTGACCTTTTGGTTAGCAGCCAAGCTCTTAACCACTGTGCCACCAGGTTAGTAAAAATTGGTTATTTTCATTATCATCTGCTTGATGGCCTCAAAATCATAACTGCTAAATGTGCATATATATATGTAAAATAAAAAGAATAGTGATAGGTTTTGGCATTTTCTACATGATTTTCTTATATATTTTTAGTAGAAATACAACCAGAATGTTCCTTAGAAGTGAGGGTGGCGAGATTTCAGCTTACTTACTTTGCATGTCATCAGGAAAAACCAATCACTAGAAAAGGAAATCATGTTTTGTATAGTAGAATGTCAGCCAAAGTGACGGAAACCCTCAATAAGATGGATTAACATAATAGCCACAACCAATTAACTCAAACATATCAATGATCGTGAAGATGACACAGGACAAAGCAACATTCAGTTCTGTTATACCTAAGGTTGCCATGAGTCAGAGTTGATGGCAACTAACAATATAGTACACATATGTATACACACACACACACACACATAAACCCATTGCTGTTGAGTCGATTCCGACTCATAGCAACCCTGTAGGACAGAGTAGAAATGCCCCATAGGGTGTCCAAGGAGCAGGTGGTGGATTGGAACTGCTGACCTTTTGGTTAGCAGCCAAGCTCTTAACCACTGCACCACTAGGGCACCATATATATTGTATATATATTATATATATATTCTTAGGCTGATTCAAATTATTCATGCTTTAAATTGTAAATCCCAAAATAAAAATGCAAATGAACAAACTTATAAAAAGATGTTTAAACTAACAGGTTAGTAAATAAAAGGAAATGGAAACAATGAGACATGATTTTTCAACCATAGATTGGGAAAGAGAGAAAAAGTTGAGATTACTCTATGTTGGCAAGCATATGGAAAAACGGATCCTCATACAGATGTTTCTGAAGGACAATGAGGCAATACATAACAAAATTTAAAATGTGCATAGTTGGTGTTCAGCATTCCAATTCCAGGAAATTCTACTAAGGGGAAAAAAAAAACTAGACAAGAACAAAACAATTGGCATGTAAGAATGTTTAATGCAGCATTTATTACAATATAGAAAATTTGGGACTTCCTCTGTTATATATGAATAATTATTATGCATAAAATTTGGGAATAATTTTATTGTAAATAATGCTGTATTTATAACTGCTGGCAGAGATATAAATTGATACAAGAAGCTTGGCAACAATTTGACATTGTCTGAAGCTGAATGTGAACATGTCACATGACACAGAAATTCCAATCTTTCAGTATGAATCTTAAAGCAACTTGCACATGAGCCCAAAGAGGCGTATACATGACTGTTCTTAGCAACATTTTCATAATGGCCAAACACTTGGACATGTAGCACTTTCAGTATTATTTAAAGTATTTTACATTTTCTTCTTACACTCAATATAGTATTCAAAAGTATGTTTAATTTCTAAATACTTGGTTGATTTTAAATGATCCTTTTTTTTCTTTTTATCTTAATTTTATTCTGATTAGAGAAAACTATTTGTATAATACCTATTCTTAGGTGATTGTTGACATTACCTTTATGACCTGTCAGGTGGTCAGTTTCCAAACACATTCTATGTGTGCTAGATAAGAATGTTTATTCTTAATTTGTTGGGTACAGAGTTCTATAGACATTTATTAGATCAAGCTTATTGTATTTCTCAAATATTTTAAATATGCATCATTTAGAAATTCATTTATCTACGAGTAACAGTCTTTTCCTCCTTCCCTTGCTTAAAAAAAAAATTCTGTCTCTCTCTCTCTCTCTCACACACACACACACACACACACACACACACGAGTTGGGGTTAGGTAGTCTAGGACAAACGTGGCAACTCGACAATCGTATCAAAGATCTAGGCTTACTCTCTCTTTCTGCACCACCATCCTAGCACCGTGTTGTCCATCTTCTAAGACACCTCATAATTCAAGTTGTCTGGTAGAGTTCTAAAGATCATGTCTGCATTCCAATCAGTAAGAGAGAGTAGATGCATTTTGCTTATATTCCATTTCCACCCAAGGATGTATACAAGGCTGGGAAATTTCAAGTTTTAATTGGGTACCTTGCCACTTGGGATAAAATTGGCATTAAATTAGTAAGAAGGGGAGAATTAAAGACTTGATATTGTTTGCATAGACAACAAGCAATCTCATTAAATTTTCATTGGTTTGGTTTATCAGTTACTGAGGAGGTCATGTTAAAATTTTCCACTGTAAAGGTAGATTTGTTCATTCTCTCTTCTAGTTAATTTTTGTTTTATCTTTAAAATACCAGTTGCCATGAGTCAGTTCCTACTCATGGTAATCCCGTGCATATCAGAGTAGAACTGTGCTCTATAAGGTTTTCAATGCCTGATTTTTTGGGAAGTAGATCACCAGGACTTTCTTCAGAGGTGCCTCTGGGTGGAAGCAAACCTCTAACCCTTCACTTAGCAGCTGAGTGCATTAATCATTTGCACCACTCAGGGATTCCTTTATACCTTTAGAGGCTATTTGTTATGTGCCTCTGATTTAAGAATTGTTACATTCTCAGATTATGATTAATAATGATTTTTTACCTCAAATTTGATTTTGTCTGATAGTTGTAATACCTATCACACTTTTAATTATGGTTAGGATTTTCCTGGCATAGCTTTTAAAAAAAAAAAAAAACAAAACACAAAAAAACTTTACATTTAATGGGTTAGTCCTTTTTTTAAAAAAAATCTAACCTCCTTTTACTGAAGAGTTTAGCCTATTAATATTTTCCCTGATTACTGATATATTTGAGTAGTGCTACCAACTTATTTATCATTCTATTTTACTCTCTTTGTTGATTTAAAGTCATATATATTATACTGTATTTTTTAGTAGTTATGCTTACAATTTTAATGTAAACTTTAACTAAAACTAAACTAAATCAATACTATATTTTCCCAAACAAAACAAATCTTCAGAATTATCTAACTTCAATTTCACATGACAATATCTTCCAGTATTTTACTTCAACCTTGTTTTTGTACCCAATATGCATTATTATATTATTATTATTATTAAAATCAACATTTAGTTTAGATTCTTGATTGATTTTATTGATTTTATTGTTCATTGATTCTTCTAGCACCTCACACCTCTTTTCTATGAACAATTTCTTCTTCCAGAAGTACATCCGTTAGATTCTTTACATTCCCTGTTTTAGGGATGGAACTGTCTTTATTTCACCCCTTTTCGTGACTGATAGTGTAGCTGGTAATAAAAATCTAGATTGACTGTTATTTTTTCTCAGCATTTTGAAAATATTATTCAGCAGTCCTTTGGTTTTCATTTTTGCTATTAAAAAGTATCGTTTTAGTCAACTATTGCTTCTTTCTGTGTGTATGTGTGTGTGTGTTTGCTGGCTGCTTTCAATCTCTTCTCATTGTGTTTTGTGTTCTGCAGTTTGCACCACAGTGTGTCTATGAGTGGATTTCTTTTTATTTTCCTTGTTTTGATTTAATTGTGACTCATAAAGCTGACAATTTATACCTTTCAGAAATTCTGGATAATTTTGTCAGTATTTCTTCAAATATTGCCCTTTGTCACTTTTTTTTTTAATGATATATTAGGCTTTCGCATTATACCCTTCATGTGGCTTAAGTTCTCTTTTACATTGTCTATCTTTTTTCATTCTGATACTGAAAGTTACGTAGTTTCTTCAGATACACCTTCAAGTTCATTTATTCTCTATTTACGTGATCTGTTTTTAGCCCGTTAAATGCATTTTAAGCTAAATGATAATATTTTCCTTTCTAGAAGTCTGTTTGATTCTGTTTCAAATAATCCTGATGATTTTTAATAATATATTTTAACTTTGCTCCAATTTTGAGCTTACTGTTTTATTTCTCCAAACATTATAAACATATACTCAATACTGGAATTCAGATATCCTGTAACTGATACTTCTAATATCTAATGTTGTAACTGGATAGGGCCTAATTTTGTTTTTGATGGTTTTTGCTTACTTTCTCTTAAGTTGGCTTGATTGGGCTTGTGTTTGTAATTGTGGATTGTGAGCTCATCTTTCTCTCACTCTATGCTTGGCAGTTACTTGAGGCTTAGGTGGAGATTGTATATCTCTTTCTAGAGAGTTCTTATGTTCTTTCCTAGGTATCCTTAAATTTGAGTACAATTTTAAGCTTATTTCTAACCTGAAGTTTCCCAGACAATGCAAGTTGTATACATCTGAATCCAAAGTCTGTGTGAGAACAGATGTCTCAGAGTTTTCTGTTATTTTTTTTGTTTTCCTCACCCAGATTTCAGCTGGGACCATGATTTTACCTTATTAAAAGGTAAAATCTACTTTTAAATGGAATTTTCTAACCTACCCTGTTACTGATAATGTAGCTCTTCAGATCCTGACTTTATGCAGAGGAGGTTCTTACTACCAAATTCCATACGTTATAGGGCAAAGATAATATCTTCTATACTTCACTTTATCTTAAAACCTAAACCTCTAGTGCTCAAAGATTTCCAAAATCTTTAAAGCCCACTAGACTTTCAGCCTCAGTTTGCTTCCCTAGTTTCTTCCTGTTTTCTAAACTGGAGCCCGTGAATATCTTCTATACTATTTTATCAGATGTGCCATACATTTTAAAGGATCTACACTAACACTCCTGTTTCATAGGATTAGTGTGAAATAAATGAAATGATCCACATAGAGTATTTAGCTCCCTGCCTGAAATACATGCAGATCTAGAGGCTTGGGTGTTAAAACTATTGAACTGATAGGGAGAAAAGGCATTTGGAAAGTCCTATTAGTGACAATAAATTGTCTAAGATTTCTGTTTTTTCTCTAAAAAAACAGCTTACACTATTCCGCAGATTGGGTGCACAATAAACATTTGATTTTGCTGATAATTTAGATGAGAATATCTCCTTGTTTTTTTCTGTATGTACAGGGCAGAAGTAGCTATAAATAGGTGTGTAGAAATATCAGGTTAAGAGTTTTATTTCCTGATAGCCTATGGACTTAGGGAACTTGGAGAAGAAGAGACTTACACAAACAATGGGAATACTTCCTTGTCTCTTTTATTTTCAATCTAATTTTCTTTCCATTGAAAGCAGCTGTGTTTTTCTCATTTTGACAATTCAGAAATCAGGATAACTCATTCTTCATAAATGCTTTAGAATGTGCTGGCAGAAGCTGCTTCTGACAGTAAGCTGCTAAATGTTCAATGGTGCCTGATTACACAGAAGGTGAAAAAGACCAATGTGATTCTTTCCTTCTCTCGAAAACTGCCCCTTGTCTTATTACAAAACTGGTAATTCTTCCAGAAACCAGAGATTATCTAAATAAGCTAGGGCAGAAGCAGCATTATGTAACAAGGGCATTCTTTTTATGGTTTCTAACTTGAGATTTTTTTAAAATGCCTAACAGCTTAGCATGTATATCATATTCAACAATATCCTTAAGAAACTGCCTGGATTAAAAAGAATAAAAGCACCTGAAATGGGGACTCCTTTACAAAACCCAGGCTATTATATAGAATATTCAATGAAAAGAACTATAAATAACAATGATTACACATTATTAGTCACCTTTGTCCTCATTTTCATGTCCCCGAAGGTCTCCTACAGTTAGGACTCAGATCCACATGATCTAAAGAATGTCATTTCCTAAAACATTCTATTTGACTGCCATGTTTTTCTCTTGCAAGTTATTACTCTAGTTTTGGGATATCTTCTCAGGGTTTCACTTGTCTATTTCCTTGTCAGCCCTTTAAGAGTAAGAACTCAGAGTCAATCAGAAAGGTGTTTTCATTTTTTTCTCAGATAGTATTTTATCCCCTCTGGTGGGACAGTTTTTCACCTTACTATGGAGAAAAGCCTATTGACCTATAGTAACTAGAGGTCACTGATGTCTGACCCTGGGTCTCTGTCTTTCTGACCCTGCTTGGGTGTCATGGGCAAGCCTTTTCACACCCTAGCTGCCATTCATGGTACCCATTTCACATCTAAGCGGATGGAAGCCTGTAGGCCTTGGAATTTCTGGTAGAGTTCCAATTACAAGAAATTGATCACTTTGTATGTAAGTAAATGCTGTTTCTCTCTTTAGGTGCCGTTGAGTCAATTCCAATTCATAGCTACCCTATGGGACAGAGTAGAACTGTCTTTATAGGGTTTCCTAAGCTGTAATCTTCATAGGAGCAGATTGTCAAGTCTTTTCTTCTGTGGAGCCACTGAGAGGGTTCTAACTGCCAACCTTTCAGTTAAAAGCTGATATCTTAACCATTGTGCCACCAGGCTCCTTATGTAAGTAAAAAAACCCAAAACAAACTCATTGTCATTGAGTCAATTCCAACTCGTAGCGACCCTATAGGACAGAGTAGAACTGCCCCATAGGATTTCCAAGGAGCGCCTGGTGGATTCGAACTGTCGACCTTTTGGTTAGCAGCCGTAGCTCTTAACTATTATGCCACCAGGGTTTCTAACTAGGATTTAATTTTTATAGTGTGGCAAAACCATCATACAAACAAATTCACAAATCTTGACTTCGTATCTGATTCGTGTTTCAGAAAACGTGCACCATAAAAGAAAGAACACTAAAACTCCCAGGTTGAGGTTGAGACACGTGTGGGCCCTCAGTAGGTAAAATGATCACCTCCTCCTTCAAACTGATATTCTATAAATATTTATTTAATGCTTATTTGGGGTGTTAAAAGAAACTGGTTTTCAATTCATGAAAATAATATACAATAAAGAGCTTTCTACAGGTATTCTAGAACATATGTGAAATGATATACACACAAGGATATTAATTGAGGCATCAGTTATAATAGCCAAAGTTTATCAACATTTGAAATCTCCATCAGTAAGTGTTTGCATAATAATTGATTCAACTACACAGTGGTATACCATGTGAGCCATTAAAAACTATACAATTCTATATTCTTGGTTTGGAAAGAACTCCAGGGTGCAGTAAGTGAAAAAAAAAAAGAGATGTAGAACAACATATATAACATGTTAAAGTTTACGTGAAAAAGATATTTCTGTGGATAACTTTAGAAATGCGTGGAATATTTCTTGAAGTTTATTCAAGAAACTAGAACCTAGTTGTCTTTGAGGAGCAGGATGGTAGCGGAGGGAAGAGGGAGAAGGGGAAACTTCTCACTGTATACATATAGTGTCTCCATCTTACGTGCATGGATCCTGTTTAATACTCACAAATCTTATAAGTACAGAAAGCAAAGTAAGGAATTGATCACACATTCTTGTTACGTGTCATTTCCCATATCATACAACTTCTTGGGAGGCATTATAGCCTATTTAAAATGTAGGTAATCTAATAAATAACCCTTTTCTAGTAAAATGCACTCTATTTCTGTTATTAGCGCTCAGTAGAAATTGGAGACTTCTACTTCGTATGACTTCTAACTTCGTATGACTTTAACTTCATATGCCTTCAGAGAGTGTGATGTTCTTTAAAGAAGGCACATTGGTAATGACATCTAAAAAAAATCTATTTCCACTTAAAGTACTTTCTGTTTCTCCAGCTATTCCGGAAGTTGAATGAGGAAACCTGAATTTACTGACACCATTATTTCTGATTTATTCCAGTAAAGTTTATTGACCTTTCAGACTAGAGCCCTGTGAACCTGCTTGTCGAAGCTGCTTCTTAATCCTTCTGTGGTTTCACGCCATTATAAGAGTTTTGCTGTTATTATATTACTTAGAATTTAGTAGAAAATATTAAAGACTCTAAAACCTTGTTTCAGATTTAACTCTGACAGAATTTTAAACATTTGGGTCCCCTTAATGAAGGTATCAGAGCCCTGGTGGTGCAGTGGTTAAAAGCTGGGCTGCTAACCAAAAGGTCAACAGTTTGAATCCACTAGCCACTCCTTGGAAACTATAAGGTGAAGAAGTTCTACTCTGTCCTATAGGATCACTATGAGTTGGAATAGATTTGATGGCAACAGATCTGGGGTTTTCTACTGGTTTAATGAAGGTATCAACTTTTTAAAACCATTGTTAGATGTGACTATTTTAAAACATCTTCTGAAAGATTAAAAAGAAAAGAACGGTAAGAAAGTCAAGGAGCATGAAAGATGTTGATAGAATTTGTGAAAGGAAGGTTATAGAGATGTTTCTTCAAACCTTCATAGTATTGGTTTAGTAATATTATGTTATCTTCCCAATTTAATTTCATTTTAGCATGATGATGCCTATCATAATTATTGTTTGTGGTATTGACTACAAAAAAGTATCATCTAACTGTAGAAAGAATAACCTTTATGTGGTTTTTATGACCGAAAATCTTCCATTAACTTTTAACAGATTTTTTTGTCTTATTCTTTATCAGCACTTTATATGTATGTGTATATGCGCATATGTTAAAACTTATTCCTTTTGCTTTGTTACAAATGATGTCTGATTTTTTTCATTTATCCAAATAGCTAAGAAATTTTTATTAAAATGACTTGCTCTTACTCAAGAATATCTTTTGTGTATCATTTTTTTCTCCATAAAATGGAGTCAAATTACTGGAACACCCTGAACATGTTGAAAAGCAAGCAAACACTTATTTGGAAAAAATTATTCCAAGTCCTTGTTATTTAACATTTTAACGGGGAATTTTTTTTCTCAGTAGTATCAAATAATCTTATACTCTGAAACCTGCAATATGATAAGTGTTTGTACTCAAGAAAATCTAGTACAAAAAGTTCACCCTTTAAAGGGGCAAGGGAGAAAGAGTAACTGTACAGTGGAGAAACCCGACAAACACTGCCTTAGCCGGATGATCAAGGTTAACATCAACAAAACAGAACCACCAGAGTAGAAACAACGAAGATGCTGTGATATCATGAAGAATGTAACCAATGTCACTGAACAATATGTGTGGAAATTGTTAAATGAGAACCTAACTTCCTGGGTAAACTTCCACCAAAAACACAATAAAATATTTGAAAAAAAGATCTTGTTTAGAAATGCACAAACGAGAAAAAAAAAGTGTAACCAATGTCACCGAATAATATGTACAGAAATTGTTAAATGAGAACTTAATTTGCTATGTAAATTTTCTCCAAAATCACAATAAAATATTTTTTTAAAAAAAGGTTAAGTCAACAATGATAAGTCAGGGTGATAGTTATGCATCCTTGATATGGCAGTTTACCTCCGTGGTCTTTCTCCCAAAATCTAAAAGCCCCAGTCTAGTCATGAGAAAAATAACAGACAAATTCCAATACAGGGGCATTCTGCAAAACACCCAACCAATACATCTCAGAACTCTCAAGGTCATCAAAAACAAGGGAAGTCTGGGAAATGGTCATAGCCAAGAGGAGACTAAGGAGACATGACAACAAAATATAATGCAATATCCTCAGTGGGGTCCTGGAACAGGAAAAGGACATTAGGTAAAAAACTAAGGCAATCTGAATAAAATATGGACTTTAGTTAATAATAATGTATCAGTATTGGCTCATTAATTGTAACAAACACACCATAGTAATATAAGATGTTAATAATAAAGGAAAATGATGCAGGGTATATGGAAACTCTCTGTACTATTTTTGTGATTTTTCTGTAAATCTAAAACAGTTCTAAAAAATAAAGTTTACTTTAAAAAGTAGTTCACCAGTACTTTTTAAAAAATAATTTATCCCATACATCCAGCAGGGAAAATGGATATTTAATGATATATATACACATATACATTTTTTCCCATAAAGAAGGCTGGTTTCCAGGATTCTATTGACATTGGTATAACATATAGCATAAAAAAGGCTATTTATCATTATTATTATTCTTTGGTTGGGATAAAAGTGACAGGAGAAATATTAATAACATGTGTATTCATAGACTACTGTGTTCTCCCTCACTACACCCAACACACCATGGAAGAAAAGAGAAAGGATGAAAGTTGTGTAGGGAGATTCCCACCACAGCCGAAGTCAGGATTGGAGGAGAAAGGTGTTCTCCAAGACCTGTTCCTGGTGGGGATGGCGTGTGTGTGTGTGCGCTTGTGTATGTTGGGGGTGCTGGACGGGACCAGTTGCAAGGTGTTCTGTGGCAAAAGACTTCCTAGAGAGGACTTGAGAGACCAGAATGGTGAGGATGAGCGATGAAGCCTTTTGGTAAAGGAGAGGGAGTAGGTCCCAGGGATTTCAGAGACTTGAAAAATGAGAATCTTTAAAACTAACTTACCGTGGACCCACTTAAAAGATTAGAAGGAAGACAGGAGTTAATATTGGAACATCTGTTGGGCTGTTCTTTAAATCTCTGGGGCTGGATGATGAGGGTCATGTATTGTAAGCATTGCAATTATGTTACAGGTATATTAATATTTCTGCTTTTAAGTACAGTTGTAATAATAAGAAAAATACATCACAATATAGAGGACAATAATATCTTGTCAGGACATTAAATACTACATAGAGTTCAATTGAATTCTCAAGTGTAAATATCTTATTTTGCATATAATAATTGCAAAATATAACTGAATAGTGTGGGAATATGAACTTATTATTTTCTTGTAACATTTCTTTGAATAATCAGTATAATTTGTTTCTTTTCTAACTTCTTTATATATGGCATCCATGTGCTAGTGACTAAAATCAGAAAATTCAAATATCTACATGTGTCTCTGATTTAGTCTTATATCTAATAAAAGAATCACAGCAAACATGATTTTAAACTCTTGCCTTGAATGCATAGTTTTATTTGAAAAACAAATCTTACATGAAATGTAAATGTTAATATACACATGCATATTTCTTTTTCTCATTAATAATCCCAAATTTTTCTAGGATGATAAAGCAATAATTGATAACATTTCTCATAAAGTGATTTCCTCACAAAAAAGGTACTCACAATTATGAACACAGGAAAAAAAGTGAGAAAACAGTTTGGAATATATCTACGAGATAGTTAACTAATCACTGAGATATTCTTTTGATAAAAGATAAATTATAAATAAAAAATTGGTATGTAGTATAATATATAAAAGATAGGGTTTATTTATAAGTGCATACCTCTCAAACCCAGAACTATCTTTTTGAATGCCACTCTATACCACATAAAAGGGATGGAGAAAATAAAGCAGAAATGATATCTCACCTCATACATATGGATGCAACTATAGTATAGCGCAACAGTGATGTAGGAGATCAAAGTCGGGATAAATTACTTTTCTCTGGTAGAGATAAGCTGTGTTCGAGCTGGACCTTAACTATAAGAAAAACAAGCCTTGGTGGCACAGTGGTTAAGCACTCAGCTGCTAACCGAAGGGTTGGCAGTTTGAACCACCAGCCGCTCTGTGAGAGATGTAGCAGTCTGCTTCTGTAAAGATTACAGACTAGGAAACCCTATGGGGCAGTTCTACCCTGTCCTATAGGGTCAGTATGAGTCTGAATTGAATCAAAGGTAATGGGTTGTTTTTTTTTTCCTTAACCATTAGTAAGACTTGAACTTGCAGCTTTGGCGAAGGAGTGTACTTTAGGTGTTGAATGTGAGCAAAGCAATGAGGAAAGGAAAATGTGGCAAATGCAGCAAATAAAATTGACTGAAGTTGTTTGAACAGAAGTAGTTTGAAGTAACATTATATATACAAAGCAATATGGCAGTGATGTAGGGAAGATATGGGCACGTAATGAGATAAGGAGGTAATTAAATCCATAGTCACCCAGACACTCGATTGAGGTGGATGATTCTTTAATAGAGTCATTCGTGCACTCAAGCATTTGTTGACTGTGTACTCTGTGCTGAATCACTGAGTATTCCTTGAGCTCTCAAGACCTTGCCCAGACAGGTATTCCCAAACTTCACTTCATTTCTTCCTTAAGTCGAATTGAGGTAGTACACGAAAAGTTCAACAGGACAAAGCAAACAAGTGTTAACAATTCACTGCTTCCTGCTGCCTTCCATCATCCCTGACAGAACAGCAAAAGGCAGCTCGATTTGTCTGTCAGTGGTTTGAGGCTCTGAAAAGCAGCACAATGTGATCAAGGCCACACCGGAAGTGAGCCAGCCTGGCTGGCTCTGGCTTCCTTCTGCATGTTAGGCTGTAGAGCACCGCTTCAGAGCACGGGCTCTGGATCCTCATCTGGATCAGAATCTTGACTCTCAGTTACTAGCTGTGACCTTGGTCACATTACTTAATCCCTCTGTGACTCAGTTTCCTCATCTCTGATACATGCAAAGTGCTTAGAACAGTCCCTGGCACATAGTTAGTACTTAAATATCAGTCATTATTATAATCATTTAGCATACATATAATGATCTAAACCATGAGAGTTAGCTCCCTAGTGATAACCCTGGGACACTTTACTGTTTAGGACTGTGAGACTTCTCAGAGCCCTGAGATGGTGCTGTTGCTTGCTCTCGTCTGTCAAGACGATTGCCACTGAGCAGAAGGTTGTATCCTGGCTCTGTTTTTTCTACCCATTTGGTTTACACTCTGTATATTTCCATCTAGACCTCCTGACATCAGGGTTGGGTGAATGGATACTTATTTATTTGAAAATACAGATATAATTCAAGGCTGGTATTTATCGAATGTAGTCTATGGTGGGAGCCCTGGTAGCACAGTGGTTAAGAGCTTGGGGGCTAACCCAAAGGTCAACAGTTTGAATCCACCAGTCACTCCTTGGAAACCATATGGGGCAGTTCTATTCTGTCCTGTAGGGTCACTGTAGGGTTGCTATGAGTCAGAATTGACTCAACGCCAACAGGTTTGATTTTGGTTTGGTAGTCTATTATAAATGTCCCCCACCCGTCTGTCAGTTTGTCATACTGTGGTAGCTTGCATGTTGCTATGATACTGGAAACTATGCCACCAGTATTTCAAATACCAGGAGGGTCACCTATGGTGGACAGGTTTTAGTGGAGTTTCCAGACTAAGACAGACCAGGAAGAAAGGTCTGGCAATCTGCTTTCAAAAATTAGCCAATGAAAACTCAATGGATCATGACAGAATATTGTCTGACTTGCTTGCTTTGGACATCATGCTTGATGTTTGGAGGACATCATGTTTGGTGAAGGAGAGGAACAGCAAAGGCAAGGGAGACCCTCAGTGAGATGGATTGGCACACTTGTCACTATGATGGACTCAAAAATGCCAATGATCATGAGGATGATGCAGGACAAAGCAACATTTTGTTCTGTTTTCCATAAGGTAGCCATGAGTTGGAGTCAATTCAATGGCAGCTATCCATCTATGTATTATAAATTTACTAATGATGAGAATTTTAAGGCAATATCAACTTTCCTAAGGAAAAAAATGGTCAATTGGTTCTACAGTGTTCCAGTTTCAAACTATCTTCAGATAATTTAACATCTTAGATCCTGTACTCGTCTTTCTTTGACACAGATTCCTGGTCAAATCATTGAATATCAATCTTAAGTATTCTCGTCCCTTTTAAAATACTTACATTTATCCACATCTGTGAAGCCCCATTAACATTGACAATTAACAGAATTGGTTTACAATAGTCTAGGCTTGAATTCCCCTATGTTGAGAAATTTTCACCTTTTGGTTTAAGTTCTGGTACATCTGGTTCTTCCTTTGTTCCAAAAACTAAAGTGTAAAATCCTGATTGTCAGCCTCTGAGACATCAATGGTTTCACCATGGAGTATGACTCTGCCTTGCCTGTCCCTCCCAATAAACAATTGCTCACTGTAGGACTGGGGTCCCCACCCAAGATATATGACTCAATTGCAATTTTAAAAATATCATAAGCAACACAGAATATTTGTTCAATGAAACAGGATAATAAAGCTTACTTTAGCCAAGTTATGTCTACTTTAATTACTATGGCATTGGATAGCGTAGAGCAGAATTCTAAGAGTAATAAAAATAAGTATTGTCTTAAATATTGAACTTTTGCCTTTGTTATATCTTTTTACTCTCTTCTTCAGATTTTGTCCCAGAACTGGTTGACTCGTGCGGTCACTTATTCCAGACATTTATTGATTTGTCTACACCCAGTTTGTTCCTGTATGAGCTACGTGAGCTTTGATAAGCACTTCTTTTTTTTTTTCTTTTTTTTATTGTAGTTTAAGTGAAAGTTTACACTTCAAGTTAGTCTCTCATACAAAAATTTATACATACATTGTTATGTTACCCTAATTGCTCTCCCTATACTCTGAGAGCACACTCCTCCCTCCCCCCCGCCCCGGATTTCCTGTGTCCATTTAACCAGCTCCTGACCCTCCCTGCCTTCTCATCTCATCTTCAGATAGAAGCTGCCCATCATGTATCTACTCGAACTAAGAAGCACACTTTTCACGAGTATCGTTTTATGTCCCACAGTCCAGTCCAATCTTTGTCGGAAGAGTTGGCCTCGGGAATTGTTTTAGTTCTTGGTTAACAGAAAGTCTGGGTGCCATGCATTGTGAGGTTCCTCCAGTCTCAGTCAGACCATTAAGTCTGGTCTTTTTACTAGAATTTGAGTTCTGCATTCCACCTTTCTCCTGCTCCATCCAGGACTCTCTGTTGTGTTCCCTGTCAGGGTGGTCATTGGTGGTAGCCAGGCACCATCTAGTTCTTCTGGTCTCAGGCTAATGAAGTCTCTGGTTTATGTGGCCCTTTCTGTCTCTTAGGCTAATACTTTCCTTGTGTCTTTGGTGTTCTTCATTCTCCTTTACTGCAGGTGGTTGGGGCCAATTGATGCATCTTAGATGGCCACTTGCTAGCTTTTAAGACCCAGACGCCATTCACCAAAGTGGGATGCAGAACATTTTCTTAATATACTTTGTTATGCCAATTGACCTAGATATCCCCTGAAAGCATGGTCTGCAGACCCCCTCCCCTGCTACTCTGTCCCTCGAAGTGTTTGATTGTATTCAGGAAACTTCTTAGCTTTGGTTTAGTCCAGTGACAGGCACTTCTTTTATTCTGGATTTTAATGTGTACCACTGATCGCTGAATCCTAGAATCTCTGAGGTTTCTTCTTTGTAGTTCTAGAAGTACTTCATAAATTATAGATCATTGAGCAAGGGACTCATATGGAGTGATATCAGTCAGAAAAAGCAACTTTTGGGAAGGCTCAGAGCTTGGAGGGCCTGTCACTCACCTCCTCTAGCACATTTCTGCAATGGTTTCCAGACCTCCTTCCAATGTCCTCTGAGAGGACTTTTCTAACTTCCTTTGTGAGTGATGCCGCCTCTCTGCCTTTCGTGTCTCTGAATATGGCATAGTGTAGTTTATCTTTGCGCATGCCTGCTTCCCCAGCAGACTGAGCTACTCGAGCAGGAGCCATATTTCACCCATCTTTGAGTGAACAGAGCCTGTCCCTCCTCTAATATATGTAATTTGTTTATTTTGAAGAGTATGATGGCTGCTAAATGCTTAGTTTTATGAACGTAATTGTACCTTCCAAACAAGACTATAAGCTCCCTTAGTGGACACACAGTTCATGTTTACCTTCTCTTGGTGTTTTCTTCCATTCGGGGTATAAGGCAGGTGGTCAGTAAGTAGATGCTCTAGTTCTCTGAGTTGGAAGAAGACAGATGGTGATATTTCTGATGGGCCCTTTCTTAAGATTCCCCCTGTTCATCATCACTTAAAAACACTTACTCATTTACTTGCACTTCGTTCATATCAAGAAGTCTAATCTATAATTCTAAACAGCCCCCTCCCCCACCTTAAAAAAAATGCACGAAATTGTTAGTTCCTGGAAGGCAAGGAAGGTGCCAGCTTATCTTGCATTTTAGAGTATATTAAACAGTATAAAGTATTATAGCTGTCTTAAAAAGTACCCTTTTATGACAGAGGGGCTGAATCACGGGGCCATAGAGCCTATGTAAGCAAGCAATGTCTTTGCAGCTCAGATGATGAAATGCAGAGTGGGTGGCAAGGGTACTTTTAGTGTCACTGCACAGTCTCCAATCCAATCTGTCTCCACTATGGCTCTTTCTCTGTGGTTTGAACAATACGACAGAAGAGGAAAGTTGCTGGTGTTCTCCTGTGCCATGCCGAGCAGTAGGTCCAGTGGGAATCCATCCTTAGGCCTCAAGGCCAGATGGGTCTAGATGCCTGTGAGTTGTATAACTATTCAGACAAAAAATATGAGACATTGTAAATTGTTAGTTGAGTTCATTTAAGCTAATACAAGCAAAGTCTCCTTCCGCTCAAAAGCCAAAGGAAACATTTTGAATTGAATTACTCAGATAATTGACTAAATGCATTTTGCCATTGTGGGCAGCTTTTGTGTTTTCCCTTCTTGCATATTTATTTATGATATGGTCAGTGTAGTTTATGATATGGTCAATATGAGTTTCTTGGAAGATCTTGATGCCTGGCTAACAGTCTTCCTCTTCACCCTCCGACATGACATCATCGTGGATGACTCCATCTGACAGCCTGGCATCAAGGTTCCTTGCCTACCTCACCTCCAGGGACCTTCGCCCACTTCAGTCACACACTCCACGCCCATACCCTAGATTTTGTCTCATCCGGATGAAGCCAACTCTCTAACAAAACATTCAGACTCATTCTCAACTACACATTCCTGACCATTTCTCTCTCCCTGTTATTCCAATACACCAGTTCTTTGTCTGTTTAGTATCTTTATTTTATAGGACCCCTTACCCCCTCCCCTCCTGAAGATGTCACTCCTTCTTCACTTAGGAGCCTCTGGGTGGTACAAACAGTTAATGCACTTGACTGCTAACTGAAAGCTTGGTGATTTGAGTCCACCCAGAAGTGCCTTGGAAGAAAGGTCTGGCAATCTACTTCTAAAAATATCAGCCATTGAAAACCCTATGGAGTAAAGTTTTACTCTGATGTACATGAGTAAGAGTTGACTCAACAGAAACTGGCCTTCATTTAGCTCTCCGGTCAAGCCATCACTTCATTCCATTGCTTACCAGTGTTCTAAAGCCTCTTGTCCTAGTGTCTGCCCATCACACCTGATGGGAAAAAATCCACAAAACTTAACAAAGCCAACTGCTACCTTCTCTGCCTTTGCAGTCATCTCTCTGACAATTCAAAAGAAAAATCACCCAGTAGTCAGGACTGGCCTACTATGTATATCTCTAAAGTTGGCTGGGCACTTGGCACTTTTCTGACAAAACTATTTTTTCCTAGTCAACACGGTCACACTCTGTGCAGATATTTCAGATATCATCTAAGCTTCTCTAAAGTCCAGCCCCACTCCACACCTCTCCTTCACTGTCAGCCACTGAGCTTGTCTTCTGTTTCACAGAGAAAACAACTAATTGAACAGTAATTCCCTCCATTTACTTGTATACAACCGGACCTTTTTCTTCTCTCCCATGTTAAAATGAAAGAGATTTTCTTCATTTTCCTTTTTCTTAGAGGCTTAAATCTGATTATTCCATCTCACTGTTTATATTTAATCTCTTCTACTCCATGGCATATTTAAATATGCTACTTATGTATCTCTGATTTAAAAAACAAAAAACAAAAAAACTCCCCTGCTTTAGCCCATGGCCCTGCTTCTTGTTCCTTTCTTTTCCCATTTAGAGCCCATATTCTTCAAAGAGTTGTCTTCACTGACTGTCTCCACAGTGTTCCCTCTCAACTATAGTGATCTGGCCTACAATTTCACTCTTTCTGCTCTACTCAAAGTGATCTTTCCAAGGTCACTAACGACTTCTTGGTAGCTAAATTCAAAGAATAGTTGTACGTCCTCATCTGACTCCATCTCTCACTGGTAGAAACACCAATGAGTATTCCCTGCTTACAATACTTTCCTTTCATATTTTCCATGCTGGCACACTTTCCTGGTTTTCTCCATGTCGGTATGCATTCGTTCATGTTTACTGTGCAGTATCCTCTTCCTCTGCCCATACCTTTTAAGTTGGTGCTACTCAAGGTGTTGTCTTAGATGCTTTTCTTATGTCATTCTACATAAGAATGGGCAGAATAATGTTTCTCTAAAGATACTCCATCCTAATCACTGTAACCTCTAAATATGTTACCTTTCAAGGTAACAAGGACCTTGCAGATGCGATCTTGACACAGGAAGATTTCCCTGGATTATCCAGGTGGGCCTAAGGTAATCACAAGGGAAACAAGGGAGACAGGAGAGTCGGAGAAGATGTAATGATGAAAGCAGAGGTCGGGGCAATGCCAGCAGCCTCTAGAAGCTGGAAAAGGAAAGGAAATGTATTCTCCCCTAGAGCCTCCAGAAAAAATGCAGCCCTGCTGACACCTTGAGACTGTAAGACCCATTTCAAACTTCTAACCTTCGGAACAGTAAGATAATAAATATATTTGTGTTGTTTTAAGCCACTGAGTTTGTGGTAATTTATTTCAGAAACAATAGGCACTAATACAACCCTCTCCCTGGACAACATCATTTAAGGCTTCAGGTGTTTATTCTTTATCCATCTTCATTTGGAAAGCTCCTGAATTAGTTATGGTAATCTTGTTGCTATAATAAATATACCCCCAAGATATATAATTCTCCACCCATAGTGAAGTTTAGATATTTCTCCTTTAACAGTATTGGGTAGGTGAATAGGTGAACAGAATCGCTCCTCCTCAGCCATTAAATAACTCAGCTGACAAAGGTTCAACATTGAAATGTTCAACATCTTCAACATTTGGTTACAAGAAAAAGAACATGGGAGAAGACCAGGGAATAGGGAACAGAGGAGGTTTTAACAAGCCAGGCGCATTAGTGGGGCATCTTTCTTCTCACATTCTGTTGGCTAGACTTCAGTCACATAGCAGCATCCAATTGCAAAGAATACAGTGAAATGTAGTTTACTTATGTGCTATGATAAAAGAGAAGACATGAATTTTGTTCATTGAAATATGCCCCAAATCTGTATTTCTAAATCTGACTGATTTTCAAGAGAACTGGAGACACGTAACCAACTTCTTTAGTAAGTGGTTTTATCTATAGGCGTCTAAGGACCTCAAAGTCAACATTCTGAAGATTGAACTCATCGTCTTCCCAATGTATCTCCTTCAATGTTTTCTGGGTCAGTGAATGGTAGCACTGCTATCCAAGCCAGCCAGAAGCCTGAGGGCCATCGTTACTTTTCTCTCACTGTAAAATCAATCACCAAGTCAATAAATAGTGAATAGAACAATTAACATTTCTATTCTATCTCTCCAGCATTATTGCCATTACCCTAATCCATGCCATCATCGTCGCTCACCTAACCAACCAAAAAAACCAAACCCATTGCTGTCGAGTTGACTCCAAATCATAGCGATCTTGTAAGACAGAGGAGAGCTGTCCCATAGGGTTTCCAAGCAGCGGCTGGTGGATTCAAATTGCTGACCTTTTGGTTAGCAGCCGCAGCTCTTAACCGCTGTGCCACCAGGGCCCCAACTCACCTAGACCACTGCAAATATCTCAGAACTTGGATCTCTGCCTCCATTCATCCTTAATCCCCACAAATCCATTTTTTCACATGGTAGCCCACAAGCTCTCCTGTAAATGTCAATTTACTCATGCCATTCTTAAGTTCAAAAACTTTCTAAATATTCCCATTATTCTTAGGGCAAAGTCAGAACTTAGCATGGTTTACAAGGTCCTTCATGACGTCTCTCCTATCTGTATGCCCCACTTCACTTCCAAGTCCTCCTCCCACCACTCTATTCTGTTATTATGTCAGATGTCTTTTCGTTCCTTTAAGGTTCCATGCTACCTCTTGCTTCTGGGCCTTCATAGATCCTGTTTTCCTTGCCTGGCTCCCCTTCCCTCTCCCATTCTTTACCAGTCACGTCTTATTTATTTTCAGACTTCAGCTCAAAATTCACTCACTCCCTCAGAGAAACTTTTCCTGATATCCCACTAGAACATAGAGCCCATATCACACTCTATTTGTGTAATTACCTGCCTTTCCTAATAAATTGCAAGTCGTGTGGAGGCAGGCGAAGACTCTGTCTTATTCTTTTTATTCTCATGCCTAGTACAGTGCCTTGTACAGAACAGTGCTGAGTAAATACTTGTTGGGAGAACGAATAGACTTTCTTTGATGTGTCTCAAAGAATTATGAAGCAAGATAATGACCAAGGCCTTTATAGTCTCATCACTAAGGTCTAATTCTCATTTAACTGCTCATTTCTTTACTGGTTAAAGTTAACATTAATAACAATGGTAATTACTGCCATTGGCGTGATACTCCTCAACAGCAGGTATGTTTTATGTGTACAGATACAGTTATCAGATTAACCCATTCATAGTGCTTCGAAGGGACACAATCATAACAAAAATCACACCAATTTAAGTCCCTAGGTCAAGAATGCTTTACAAATAAACACAAAAACAAAACAAAAGTTGTTTTCCAATTTAAGAAAATCTGTATATGTGTATACACACACACATATACACAAAAACACACACATTTTATAAACAATTTCCTTTTAACCCAACTTCATGGATTTATGGCAACTATATATATATATATATATATATATATACATGTTTTATGATTCCTAAACTACTAGCTAAACTCAAGCCACTTTTTAATTCAGAAAAGCTCTAACATAATTCCCACAGGGATGTTGTCCAACACTCTCCTAAGTGACAAAAGAAAAACTACTCAAGAAGTTATTATGGTCAGTATGCTGTACATTTCTCTAACTCACTCCAAGACTATTTCTAAATATGGGGGATAAGTGGATTTTATCTAACTTCAAGCTTTCAAGAATTTTCTTAAAAAATAAATTTTCCATGGAAATTACTTTTAAAATGTTTAATAAATTATATATCATAATCCTCCAACCTATAATTTGCTGAAGATAATTAAAAAATGGTTGCAGCAGTACTTTGACAGGGAACTTCAAGAAATTCAAGCCAGATTCAGAAGAGGACATGGAGTGAAGGATGTCATTGCTGATGTCAGGTGGACCTTGGCTGAAAGCAGAGAATACCAGAAAGATATTTACTGTGTTTTATTGACTATGCAAAGGCATTTGACTGTGTGGATCATAACAAATATGGATAACATTGTGAAGAATGAGAATTCCAGAACTGTTAATTGTGCTCTTGCATAACCTGTACATAGACTAAAAGGTAGTTGTTCAAACAGAATGAGGGGATACTGTGTGGTTTAAAGGCAGGAAAGGTATGCATCAGAGTTGTCTCATTCACTATACTTTTTCAATCTATATACTGAGCAAATAATCCGAGAAGCCGGACTATATGAAGAACATGGCATCAGGATTGGTGGAAGACTCATTAAAAATCTGCAATATGTAGATGACACAAACTTGATTGCTGAAAGTGAAGAGGACTTGAAGTACTCACTGATGAAGATAAAAGACCGTAGCCGTCAGTGTGGATTACACCTCAACATAAAGAAAACAAAAATACAACTGGACCAATAAGCAACATCATGCTGAACAGAGAAAAGACTGAAGTTGTCAAAGATTTCATTTTACTCGGACTCACAATCAACTCCCATGGAAGCAGCAGTCAAGAAATCAAACGATGTATTGCGTTCGGCAAATCTGGTGCAAAAGACCTCTTTAAAGTGTTAAAAAGCAAAGACGTCACTTTGATTAAGGTGTGCCTGACCCAAGCCATTTTTATTTTCAATTACGTCAATGCATGTGTAAACTGGACAATGAATAAGGAAGACTGAAGAAGAATTGATGACTTTGAATTATGCTGTTGGTGAAGAATATTGAATATACCATGTACAGAAGAATAAACAAACCTGTCTTGGAAGAAGTACAGGCAGAATGCTCCTTAAAAGTGAAGATGTTGAGGCTTTGTCTCATGCACTTTGGACATGTTATCAGGAGGGATCACTCCCTGGAGAAGGACATTATGCTTGGTAAAATAGAGGGTTAGTAAGAAAGAAGACCCTCAACGAGACGGATTGACAGTGTCTGCAACAATGCGCTCAAACATAGCAATGATTGTGAGGATGGCGCAGGACTGGGCAGAGTTTCAGTCTGTTGTACGTAGGGTCACTATGAGTCAGAACTGACTCGATGGCACCTAACAACAACAACTTATATTAATGCCAGGTTAAGAATAAGATTTCAATTACACCAAAGTCTAAAAATTCAGAATTTAGTATTCCCACAGAAATCATAACCTTTCTCCCTAGTGTACAATTATGTTTTCATAAGAAGTTCTTTTAACACAGGGCAATGCAATCTTTTCTTTGGCAGATAAAGCAATTTAAAAAAATATTATGGGAATGAATGGATCTATGTATGATTGAGGGGCTTTAATTTGTATTTAAATGATGCTATTCCTTAAACCTTGTCTATGCCACTTCCTATGGAAAGTTTTACCAGCGGTAAAAATATGTGTACATCTCTATGGTCTTAAATTAGTAACACTGAAAATTTTTGTTGGAGGATAAATAGAAAGCATTTGTCTGATCATGCTTAATCAGTGTTCCCAAGTCAATTCTTTTTTCAAGTAATTTGGTGAGTACTTTAATGTTTTGTCTACAGTAACATTTTCACAGTTCTCTTTGAGTTCAGGCAGTACCTTGTTTGATAATAATAACCAGTTTTAAAAAATTGTTCTGACTACTACTTGGTGACCCTAAACTGCTCAGGGGAGTCACAGAAAAAAATCTCATGAAGAGTAGAGAGCGAAGAAATAAAATGAAAAAGAGAAAAAAAATGGCTACCATGAAATTTAGAAACCCAGGTGGCATAGTGGTTAAGAGCTAGACCAAGAGGTCAGCAGTTCGAATCCACCAGCCACTCCTTGCAAACTCTATGGGGCAGTTTTACTCTGTCCTACAGGGTCACTCTGAGTCAGAATGGACTCAATGGCAATGGGTTTGGTTTGGTTATGGTTTAACATGAAATTGAGGCATAAGAAAGAAAGAAGTAGAAAAACTGAAAGAAAAAAATGGAATGGTACATATGATAAGCGATGTAAAAGACCACCTAGAAGGGTTTCGGAGTCTTCTCAGTGGCAATAACTCTACAGATTATATACTTTGGGTCTAGAGGATTAAACACAGCAGTACAAGGCAGGACATTTGATTCTTGCACTGCTTCGATCACTGTGGGGCATAAGAATAACGGTCTGCTTCATCTTTTCAAGTCTAATCCAACAGTGACCCTTGTCTGACATAATTAGATCTGTCCCATCTATGTGGCGACACAATTAAAGTTGATTATGCCCTAGTATAATTGACTCTCCACTGAGGAATTCACCTGAAAGTTGTAGTGAAAATATATTTCCGTTTTACCAATGATGTTTGAATTTCCAACATGTGCCAGGAGTATACTAGAATTTTGGAATTCATGTAATAATAACTAACATGTATATAGCATTCTAACCTCCCAGGTATTCTTGTAAACACTTTAATATAACTCATTTAATTCTTGCAACAACCTAACAAAGTAACTATTGTTTTCATCCCCATTTTATATATGAAGAAACTGAGGCATGGGATTGTTTCATAACTTGCCCAAGGTCACATAGTTAAATCGCGGAGCTTATGACAAATGAGACCCATATGGGAGACACATAGCACAATGGTTACAGTGTGATGAGCTCTGTAATAGTAATATGTGCAGGATGCTATGGAGAGGCATAGATGGTGTCCCTAACACAGACTGAGGGTGTCAGAGAAGCCTTCTTGGCAAGAAAGATGATGCTTGAAATAAGTCCATAAGAATGGATAGAAGTTAGAGAAGAATGAAGAGAACGATTTCAAGGCAGATGGGGAGACTGAGGAAAATCCTAGAATCCAGAAAGAGCACAGATATTTGAGAAAAAGCACAAAGGTCAGTGAAGCACAGGTATACGGTGGGAAGCAGGGGTGAGAAACGGTGGTGAAGAAGTGACTAGGGTCCAGGTTATGAAAAGGAGCACGCTGTGAAGAGCCAATAAATGAATTTAAATGGAGAATGACAGGTTTGATTCTTCACTTTAGAATAGTTACTCTGGAGAGTATTGCTTATTGGTTAAAAGCACAATTTTTTGATTCCATCAGATCTTGGTTTTGAATCCTAGCTCCTACTTACTCTGTGACTGTGGACAAGTCACTCCAATGAGCCTCCACTGTCTTGATTGCAAAACAGACTAATAATACAGCTCACAGTAGGATGTGCTGATAAGGTGGAATCATGCTTCGAAATGGCTTAGTAAATGGCTTGGTACACATAAACTGTACACACAAATTGGAGTGGAAGATAGGAAGAAAGGATACTAGTTAAGAGTTCATTTCAGTACTTCAGCAGTAAGATGATGGTGGTCAAGCCATTAGTTCTCAATGGGGTGGGGCTGCAGTTTGGGGAGAGTGATATTGGTAGCTAATGGGTAGAGTCTTAGGATGCCGCTAAACATCCTACAATGCACAGTACAGCCCCTCACAAATAAAGAACTGTCTGGTCTAATATGTTAACAGTGCCAATGTTGAAAAAGTCTGTCCTAAGCTAAGGTAGTGGGAGTGGAGATGGGATGAAGTGGACAGATTGAAGCAAGGCTAATGAGGCAAAATTAAGAGTTCTTGGAAAATGACTTGATGTGGAAAGTGCCATAGGTACGAGGATGTGGTCTGAGATGTTTATCCTAGAGTACTCTGCACATAGATGGTGCTCCAAAATATTTGTTGAGTGAAAAAAGGAATGAATACATGAATGAATAAATTAATAACTGGAGAAATGAAGATTGGGTCATTCAGTTAATAGCTGTGACAGACTCTTAAATATAGGACATAGGAAGAGCAGATGGCTTTGGGAAAAAGTTCAGTAATGGGTTTGAGATGCCTAAGACGATAATTTAAAAATACAGCTAGGCCTATTTGTTCAATTTCTAAATGCCTCAATTGTTCAATCTGCCAAATAGTATAAACTTCTAAAACACTGTAACCTTCATTGAAAAGGGCCTTTGAAAATAATAGTGGCTATGTATAAAGTATAAACAAGGATAAATTCAAATTGTTATCGTAGCTACAGAAATCTACATTTTTGTGTTTATTAATTTTTCTGAGGAAACCACACTTGAAAACTTTCAATTAGTGGTTTTAGAATGCTAAATATTTCCTCTCATCTTAATGCGTGCCTCTTGCCTAACCTCACTGTTTTGGCTCTGAAGTGAAGTAAAATATGTGCTCGTGCCATTTAAGCACCAGGCCAGAGGTGGTGGGATTACTCTCCCCCTCAGGTGTGGTTACCTGTGCCTCCTCCATGCTAATCACTCCTCCGTAACCATTCAGTCCCCAAGGTCCCATCTGCCTTTACTATTATCCAATGAACTCTAGAACCAGAACAGAGACATTCGTTGCCAGGTCTGCCTTGCTTCGCACTCAGAGGTTGCCACTCATGGCCTTGCTGAGGGGTTTCTAGACCACTGATGAAGCAGAGATGCTACAGATACAAGCGACACTGAAGTTATTGCCACTGCTCTACTCGCACCCGTCATTCCACTCTGGGCACAATATTCCTCTGCATACACGGCTTTGCCATGAGGTGAAAATAGCTCTTCCTAAGCCTTTTCCTGGAAACACTGGTGGTGTAGTGGTTAAGTGCTACAACTTCTAACCAAAAGGTCGGCAGTTCAAATCCACCAGGTGCTCCTTGGAAACTCTGTCCTATAGGGTTGCTATGAGTTGTAATCAACTCAACGACAATGGGTTTGTCTGTTTTTTTGTAAGCCTCTTCCTACTGCAAAAGCTACCCTGTTCTTTCATTTATAAACAATTACCTAAAACCATTTAGGGCAGGTTTCCTAGAGCCTGGGTCAGAGCGTGTTTGCAAAGTGTTGCACTACCCATCGTGCCCCAGGAGAGAAGCCAGGAACCTTGACGCTTCCTACCTCACAGTCATTCCTTGCAGGCCAGGACTCATTTAGTGGATGGACCTCACTTCTCCTTTCTGTACAAGGGGTTAATCTCAGTGGCTCTCGTGTTTTCAAGGATCTCAATGATTATCAGTTCCATGAATTCTCACCATATCTTCCAGAAACTTTTGGAATCTAAATGAAGACAGAACACTTTAGGGCCTGCCCTGACATCTCAGCCCAGTCAAGGTAGTTACCAAGAATATGCCCCACACTTTGTCATTTCCAACATACGTTTTTACTTAATTACATTTTATATTCATATTGCTTCTGCCTGGGATTTTATTCTTGGACCGTATGTATTTACTGACTCTTAAACCTAACAGAAGTAGCTATTTAAAACACAGCCAGTAAAGACATGGTGCATTTTGTTCTCGACAGCCTTTGTTATGCACCATTAAGATACTAATGCTACCTGAGTAGGAGCTTACCACCACATTTAAAAGGGAGTTGTGATTGGACCAAAGTCTTTCAGCATGGCCTCAAGTTATCTTTGTTCAAACTTTTAAATCCTGAGTCCATCTTATGATTTCTGTGGTCAGGGGGTTTGGCAACCTTGCTTTCCTAAAATATTGAGACATCAAGAAGAAGGCCCTGAAACTAGCGCAGACGTCAGCACCCTCATTTATAAAAGCTCAAACGGTAGTCATGGAAAGCATGCCAATGCCAGAAAGAGGGATGCAGAGATTAAAGAAGCTCTAGAAGCAACAAGTTGGAGCTGGATTTCGTGGTGGTGGTGCGTGCATGCACACATAGGAGGATGTCAAAAATGTTTAAAAAGTTTTTTTAAAAAAATCTAGCGAAGGAACATCTTATCCATTTGTCAGAACTGTGAGCTCGACTGCCTCAACTGCATTCGCTTTTTGTTCATTTTTAAGTGACTGAAATGATGAAAACAAGTTCTTTGTGAAGTCTCGCCAAAAAGCACCAGGGGAAACGGTATCTGTTCATGTATTGGATCAGAGTTCACATTCTGACGGAGTATTTTCATGTCAAAACGAGTATCTTCGTGGTTATGAAGTTCTTTTCTTGTCAGTTATTAAACTGCTACTAAGGGCTACAGGTTATATACATATATATATATATTTTAATTTTTAATTTCTTCCTTTGAAAGACAGTAGTCATTGGTTCTTAATGTGACACTTAAGAAATCTTAACATGACACTGAAAAAAATAATGTTTTCTTATGAGCTCATGATCCAAGCTTCTCCCTGGAGAGACTAATCTGGTTCTAGAACTAGTTTTGGGAGTTTTTACATTCATTTTTGAGACGCTTGAAGAGGCTTCAGTGTAACGTTGCACCCCAAGAGGTCTGTAAAGTTGCTAAAATATTAAGACATAATTATTAAAAGACTACTTCCTAAATAAATTCCCTTGTGGAATATGAAAATCTCCTAAGGCTACAAGGCGACAGTGTTGCATTGAGGGCTGATGTGGCTCAGTTCATTTAGAAAATACCATAAATGGCTTTATTATGGGAATTTGGTAAAGAAATCTTTCATTAATAGGAAATATTTGGCTCTACGCTACAAATAAAGTGATGTTTACATAATTTGTTAAGATCTTTCAGAGATTCAATATCCTCGTACTCAGCCTTAATGTGAGTACTATATTAAACATGTGATTTTTGAAAAATATTTTTAAAAAGTTATGAAGTGCAGTTGCGGATAATGCGATTTCTCATTTTGGGTTGTACCCTTTTGTTGCTCACTGAATTCATTCAATGTCATTAGGGAAAACGATTCAAATTCTTACTGTGGGCTGATGTGGTATGAGTGGTCTTTGTTAGTGGACTTTGATGGAAAGGTTTTTTTTCTGGATTCTGAATCTCCAAATTCATATAACAGAATCTGCGCTAAATTACCAGTGCTCTATGAAGAAGAGGCTTTTCAGTCAAATGCACAATTGATTAGAGTATGGGTTTTGACTCCAAATCCTAATGAAATCCCCAACCTGCTCATCTGGGCTGGACAGCATGTAAACCTCCTGACTTCTATTGCCCAGCTGTTGTTTCAAAATTACAAGCAGCAAAAATACTACTGGAATGAGGACTCTACTATTCAATCCGATTTGGTCATACACACAAGACACACAGTGTTGGCAATTGAAAGTCATTATTATTATTTGTAGAAGGTAAACAGTAAACAAGAACAGGTTACTTATAGAAAGCAAACAGTAGACAATAAGAACATACTTGAAGTGAACCTGTCCCCTCCAACCTCATGAGGATTCCCCTTAGCATCAGACGGGAGGAGCCCGCTTATGTCTAAAAGGGGACCTACTCACCTTTCCCAAGTTACCCATGCTCAATTTTGTGTCACCAGGTGGGCACATCATGGACCAGGTGTCAATAGGTGTCTCTCTCTCTTTCTCTCAGTAAGTGTGTCATAAGGTCAGATCAGGTGTGGTGTTGCTGTGTTCATTCTCTTTCTTTCTCCATGGCTTTTCTTGGCTGGGTCTGGCTCCCCTGTGCTTGCTGGTCCAGCTCTTAACCAGCATCCTCGGACAGCTCTGGGCCAATGTCAGAGTTAGACTGGCATTGCAACAGCTCTTGAGGCAAAACTTTTACAGGAATCCCCTGTAAGGTGTATGGCCAAGCCTCTGTTCTGATGGCGACCGCCTGCCCAGAGGTGCCCAGCTCCACTCCATGGGCTAACTTGCCCACTGCTGCCATCTGCCAGTCTCATGGTTCCCGCCTCTTGTACCACTGCCACAATTTCTCTGCTGCTCAGCTATGCTATGCTTGCTACTCTCTTTGCGGCTGCTTCTCTTGGTCTTCAGTGCTGTCAGCTCAGTGAGCCCTTTTACTCGGGTCTATGAGGTTCTCAGCACAGGAAACCCAGATCCAAAGGATGTGCTCCTTTCCTCACTGTTGCTGATCACGAGGTCCCCAAGAATCTCTATGAGATTGGCTGCTTATATAGGAACACTCCTTGTCAATGCCAGGGCATGGCTTTCATAAAATGACCAGTCCCTTAGGCAGATTGTAAACTAGCCCATCCTGTTGGGTGGATTTGCAAGCCTCTTACGCGGATTGTAAACTGATCAATCCCTGCAAACCACTTAAGTTGAAAGTAAACCAACCAGCCCCTTGCAAGATTGTGGCCTGACCAGTCATCTTGGGAAAATTACAAACCCAGGGCCAGAAAGGCCACATAAAAGAGAACTCATTGCTCCATAACTCCTTAGCTAAATACCGAGAATTTGAACTAGTCCAAGCAGCCTACTTTATCTCCTTCCCCTACAGACTACACTATTATTCAGCCATTTAAAACTCTATCTGTAAGTTTGGCAATGGATATTGATGATGGTTGCACAACATGACACATGTAATTTGTGTCACTAAATTGCACAAGTGAAAAATATTGAATAGGCAAATGTTGTGTTATATATGTTTTTACAACAATTTAAAAAAGTGGAACAACTTAAATGCTCAAAAACAAACAAACAATAAACTCTGTCTGTGTCTTTGCTCACATCAGAATCTTTTTACCTGGAAGTGCATTCCCTTGGAATGGAACAAAAATGGTGGTGAGCAAGGTATGGCCAGAAAGAATGAGCTCTCTTTAGCATTTAGAGTGTATAGCCAAGAGTCTTTAAGTCTAAGATAAGACAATGAAATGTAAGTTTGCATCACAATGAGCACTGGGTGTGCTGGGGGTGGGGTGGAGACTTAGATGTACTTTGACTTGTCAAGCCTTCCTGTACAACAGATCAAAAGGGGAAGAGGTGGATATAGGACAACCAAAATATTCCAAGTGAAAGTCTGGAGTCCATGGGAATTTTAAATTATGTTCCACATTTTCCCCCTTTTGATAAGGATTCTTCTATAGATTCTTTGATCAAGTGTTCAGTAATGGTAGACAGGGACCATTCAGTTCTTCTGATCTCATGGCAAAGGAGGCAGTTGTTCATGCATGCACTTACCCTATTTTTACACAAATAATGCACACCTTCTATGTTTGTTTGCCAGCTGTGACCTCCCCCCATGAAGTATTTTCATAAGCACTGCTATGCTAATTTTTTTACAGCAACATGCAAAGAAATTAGCATAGCATGCTTATGAAAATATCTCACGGCGGGAGGATGAGATTGGCAAACAAATGGAAAAGGCTCACATTATTTGGGTAAAAATATAGCAGCCATGCGTTCCGTGTCCTCCTCCTATTATTGACTCTCCTTTTTCCTTTGTTGCTCCAGGTGAATAAAGACAAACTGTTGTGCCTTGAATGACCACTTGCAAGCTTTTAAGACCCCAGGAACTATACAACAAACTAGGAGATAGAACAGGAGCCATGGAGGCTGGATGAACCCTTGAAACTATTGCCCTGAGATAATTTTTAAACCTTAAACTAAAAGTATCCCCTGAAGTCTTCTTAAAACCAAACAATAGTTGAGCTTTATTAGTAAAGAATGTCTGCCTTGTGCATTGTGCCCTTTTAAGAACTGTCTATATGGGATCAAATTGACAATAGTAACTCAAAAGGTTAGATAGAAACCTTAAAGAGCAGTGAGTTTATGTTAATGGGGGAAGAATGACTCAGAAAAGGAGGATGAGAATGGTTGCACAACTCAAAGAATGAAATCAACATGACTGAATTGTACATGTAGAATCTGTTGAATTGGTGTATGTTTTCCTGTGTATATTCTCAACAACAACAAAATAAATTTAAAAAATTAAATATATATATATATTCCAAGCAAGAGATTAAGAAGACCCCCACAAAGGAAGAGGGCTGGTTAAACACTAGTAACGGAAAATAATGACTCTTGAGATGAGTTGGAGGGTCCCCAAACAAGTAGAGAGGTGGTTTTATTCTCTGATCTTATCAAATGGCATGGAGGAAATATGTGTAGAAATACAGTAAACCAAATATCCAATGTTGGAAGGATCTCAAATAAAAATGAAAGACGAGGGTAAATGTTAGAATAATGCAAAATATAAAGAGTTTGCTCTTGCCTCTGATTATCCTCTTCCTAAAATCCCACCCAAGACAAGTATTAATTTTACATTACATAGCACTGACTCCTCATTTAGTACACACTTGGATAAAGTCCCTCCTGTAACATATTATCCCTAAATTATTCACTAGGTTGCTCTTCTTCCGCCTGCAGCAGTTGCTCTTCCTTAGCGGTTTCTATCATCTGAGACGGTGGTTCCTAGAACATAAAAGCAAGGGATCATTATCATCAGTCCCTCAGCTTCATTATTATTTTACAGGATGGACTGTGAGAGATCAAGTATAAATATCTCTTTCTTGCTATTCATTACCAGTCACATTTTCTCATATTTAATTTAATTCTTCCCTTCCAAGAAATCTAAATAGGAGTAGATATTGATTTTGGAAATGCTTTTCTTACATGGTATGAAATAGCAAACGATACCATGAAATTTGAATTTAAATCTATACTTTATGTCCTTGAGACGAAACAAAGATCTAGGCTTTATCATCTCTTTAGGGGACCATATCAAGAAACAGGTAATTTTGTTTTCAATATGGAAAAATAAATATTTCTACCATTTTTTCCGAAGTTTCTTGCTTTGCAGGCCCCTTTACAGTTCAGCAGAATCAAGAGGCGAAAATTCACCTGCAATTTTGATGCACAACCTGACAAGATATGGGCTGAAACTCATTTAAAAAAAAAAAAATTCTGATTGAAAGATTTATTTCTTGGAAGAAATCCATGCAGATAAAGTGGCTAGATAAAGAAGGATGGAATAGCACACAGTTGAAACTGGTTCTTACATTTTTTCATGCAATGGTATTCTTTTGTTCTTTGTATTAATATTCTAAATCGTAAGCCTCACTGGCTGTATTAATTGATGGAAATAAAGGAGACCAGACCTTACGTGCACATGCGTCACTTCTGATTGGCCCCGTTTAAGAGATTACTGGGGCATGGGGAAAATAAAAAATCACACAATGCTTTCTTTCTGGCCATTCTACGGAACACAAGACTGGAAGCAGAAATGGGAATGTGTTCTGAAAATCACAGCCTTGAATCAGCAAACTCTCATTCTCAGAAGGAAAAGCACGGTCAGACTCAGGGTGAGGGTAATATCGTCTATGAAACCTGGTATGAAAAGCACATCAAGCCCAAACCTTCACATTGTAGTTCTCTTTAGTAACAGACAACATTGCTGATAGTGTGGTTTTCCCTCTAGGCAAGTGTGGAGGAAAAGCCTGATTTTGTGCTTGACACCTTTGCTTAGCTAATGAGTATCTCCTTTGGTCTTAGCAGTCTTCACCGGCTGACGGGGCCGACCATGGGGGCATGGGAACGAACTCTATAGTTGCACGGAGTCCCCTGCTCAAATGGGCCGTGTGCTTGGTTTAATGTTCTACTGTCACCATCTTGAAATTCTTAACAATTTTTTTAAAGGGCCCTGCATTTTCATTTTTGTACGGGGTCTCACAAATTATGTGGCCAGTCCTGCCTGCTGGGCCTGCCATTTCTCAGCTCAGTCGTTTTGCATGAAGCCTTTTTGTTTTTTTCTTTTTTCTGTCTTTGCACAGTCTCCCCATTTGGTGCTGATTTATCCATACCTATCGACTTGAGTGAGGAGCTCTGGTGGCCCAGTGGTTAAGTGGTTGGCTGCTAACCAGGTCGGTGGTTCAAACCCACCAGCCACTCTATGGGAGAAAGATATGGTAGTCTGCTTCCAGCCTTGGGATGATTACAGCCTTGGAAACACTATGGGGCAGTTCTACTCAGTTCTATAGGGTTACTATGAGTTGGAATCAACTCAACAGCAATAATTTTCTCTTTTTTATGGACTTGAGTAACTTACGATTTCTATATGCGTGTTGTTCTACCTCTCTTATTGGAACTAGACTCAATGTGACATACTAACTACGAGTAATAATATGAGATAGAGCTCTAAGACTAACATCCGGTATGAGTACTGAGTACATTCTTGTGGCCTTAGTTTTCTGACTGAGATAGAATCTCTACACACATTGCATACACTCACTTGCTTTCTACCTGATAGTCTTTCAATGCTTACTTGGTTCTACTTTTAAGCTGCGTCTAAATGTGTTAGTTCAATCAAAACTGATCTTCAGAAAAGTCTAAGAACAGTAAAGCCTGAGATTCACAGATATTTTGATTAATTTTTCCCTTTTAAACAACTTTTCCATTTTAAAATGCTTTCTGTAGAACAGACTTAATTCTTTGCCCACTAATGCATAATTTGAAGCAGAAATAATTAAGCTACAAACATGTAATTGTCTTTTGCATCTCTATTGAGAGACTCCATGGTATTCAAATGATTAATACTTTGAATTTTTTTACACCACAGGTTTCTGCTAATTAGATATGGTTAATTTACTGATGTATTAATTTTTTGAAATTTGAAGTTGTTATCACTTTTTAAAGTTTGATTTTTACACAAAATCTATATTTATAGCTTCTAAAACATTAAAAAGGAGCCCTGGTGGTGCAATGGTTAAGTGCTCAGCTACCAACTGAAAGGTCAGCTGTTTAAACCCAGTTATTTGAACCCAGCCGTTGGAACCCACCAGACTTTCTGCAGGAGAAAAGATGGGACAATCTGCTCCCATAAAGATTACAACCCAAAAAACCCTATGGGGCAGTTCTACTCTGTCCTATAGGGTCGCCAAGGGTCAGAATTGACTCAATGGCACACAACAATAAAACATTAAAAGAGCTAGCATCAGTGGTCCCAAACCTGTTGCCATCGAGTTGATTCTAACTTATAGCAACCCTATAGGACAGAGTATAACTGCCCCACAGGGTTTCCAAGAAGAGGCTGGTGGATTTGAACTGCTGACCTTTTGGTTTGTAGCCAAGCTCTTAACCACTACACCACCAGGGCTCCAGTCGTTCTTAAATTAGTGAAGTGTAATTAATCTATCATTTTCTTATGGACTTCTTATGTTTTTGTGTTCTGTTTAAAAATCTTTGCCTAACCTAAGACCATAAAAATATTATCTTATTTTCTAGAAAATGTATTATTTTACTTTTCATATTTTAATCTATCCTCCATCTAGAATTTATTTTTGTATATGACATGTGAGGTGGGATTTAAGGTTCATTTTTCCACTTTATGGTTATCCAGTACATACGACACCATTTATTGGGGGTGGAGAAGAGGAAAAAGAAATAATCATTTCCAGTGCATTGTGATAACACATTTGCCATAAATGAACTAATTGTATATGTGTAGGTTTGCTCCTGGACTGTTTTGTCCAAGGAATTTATTATCCATCCTTTCATCAATATTACACCATTTTAATTGCAATAGCTATAAATAAGTGGAAACCCTGGTGGCATAGTGGTTAAGAGCTATGGCTGCTAACCAAAGGTTGGCAGTTTGAATCCCCCTGGTGCCCCTTGGAAACCCTATGGAGCAGTTCTACTCTGTTCTATAGAGTCGCTATGAGTCGGAATCAACTCAACGGCAATGGGTGGGTTTTTTATAAATAAGTGTTACCATTTGGTATTATGTTGTTACTAGGTGTCATTGAGTCAGTTCGACTCATAATGACTCAACAAAACGTTGCCCGGTCCTGTGCCATCCTCACAACTGTTGCTATGTTTGAGCCCATTGTTGCAGCCACCATGTCAATCCATCTCATTGAGGATCTTACTCTTTTTCACTGACCCTCTACTTTACCAGGCATGTTGTCCTTCTCCAGGGACTGGTCTCTCCTTATAACATGTCCAAAGTGCATGAGACAAAGTCTCACCATTCTCACTTCTAAGGAGCATTTTGGCTGTATTTGGGACATTTGGTATTATAAACAAACAAACAAACAAACAAAAAACCCATTGCCATCAAGTTGATTTCGACTCATAGTGACCCTATAGGACAGGAGTAGAACTGCCCCATGGGGTTTCCAAGGAGCGGCTGTAACCTTTTGGTTAACAGCTGTAGCTCTTTAACCACCGTGTTACCAGGCTCCTTTGGTATTATAGGTCTTCCAGATTTGTTTCCTTCTTCAGGTTTATCGTGGCTATTCTTCTCAAATTCCACAAAAATACCTGAGGGGATTTTGATTAGATTAATTGGGGATAAATGACTTTCATATAATATCGAGTCATCTAATTCATGAACATAATACATCCTATATATCCTACACTGATTTTGTTTTTTTTTTAAATTTCTTTCAGTAATGCTTTATAGTTTTCATTTTTGTACAGCTGTTGTTAGATATAACGCTAGATATTTAATGTTTTGATGTTATTGTAAATAACACTGTATTGATTTTTTATTTTATTTTCAAATTAGAAATTGTTGCTATTTTATAGTTGTAAAGTTGATTTCTGTGTATTGACTTTGTATCAACTGGCTTTGATAAATTCACTTACTGATTCTAATAGTTTATCTTTTAGATCTTCTACCAATACACTAATGTCTCCTCTCCAATCTTATGCATTTTGTTTATTTTTCTTGAGTTATTGCACTGATAGGACTTCTAGGACAATGCTGAATGGAAGTGGTGATGGGTATATCTTCGTCTCATTCCTGATCTCAAGAGGAGGTCTTTCAATATTTTATCATCAGTATGGTGTTTGCTATAGGCTTTCTTTGAAGATACAGCTTTATCATATTAAGGAAATTCTCTTCTGCTTCTGTTTTGCTAAGAGTACTTTATTGTTGTTTTGTTTGTTTCAATTATGAGTGATAGTAAAGTTTTATAATGTTTTTGCATTTATGAAAATGATATATGGTTTAATTCTGTTAATGTAGTGAATTACAGTGGCTGATGTTTGACTGATAATCAACCTTCTATTTTTGGATTAAACCCAAATTGTGTGGAAATATATCATCCATTTCTACATTGTTCTATTTGCTAATGTTTTATTTAGGATTTTTGTGTTCCTATTCTTAAAAGAGATTGAGCCGTAATTTTCCTTCTTGTGTCTTTGTCAGGTATTGGGGTCAAGATTATAATGGCCTCAGAGAGTGAGTTGGAAACTATTCCTCCTTTATCTAGGCTCTAAAAGAGTTTGTGCAGGATTGGAATTATTTCTCCGTAACTATTTAGAATGATTCTCTGTTGAAGCATCTAGGCCCAGAGTTTCCTTTGTGGGAAGGTTTTTAATTTTGAATTCTATCTCTTTAACAGATGATAGCACCATTCTCTTTCTTTATTTGTATCAGTTTCAGTAAGTTATGTGTGTGTGTTTTGTTTCAAAGAATTTGTTCATTTCATTTAATTTAAATTAATTGGCATAAAGATGTTCATAGCCTTCTATTACTATATTATGTTTGTAGTTATATTCTCTTTTTATTCCTGATATTAGTAATTTGTGCCTAGTATTTTCTTCTCTTTATTTATTTGTTTTAATTTTATTGTGTTTTAGAGGAAAGTTTATAGCACAAAGTAGTTCTTTATTCAAAAATTTTATACAGAAATTGTTTTCTAACATTAGTTGCAATCCCTGCAATGTGTCAGCATTCTCTCCCTTTCTTTTTCCACCCTGGGTTCTCAGTGTCCATTCATCCAGTTTTCCTGTCCCTTCCTGCCTTTTTGTCTTTACTTTTGGGCAGGCGTGGCCCACTTGGTCTCCTATACTTGATTGAACTAAGAAGAACATTCCTCTCGTGTGTTGTTTGTTTTATAGACCTGTCTAATCTTTGGCTGAAAGGTGGACTTTGGGAGTAACTTCAGTTCTCAGCAGGATATCCGGGGGCCATAGTCTTAGGAGTTCCTCCAGTCACCATCAGACCAGTAAGTCTGTTCTTTTTTGTAAATTTGAATTTTGTTCTACATTTTTCTCCCAGTTTGTCTGGAACCCTTTGTTGTGATCCCTGTCAGAGTAGTTGGTGGTGGTAGCCAGGCATTATCTAGTTCTTTTGGGCTCAGGCTGGTGAGGGTGTGGTTCATGTGGTCCATTTGTCCTTTGGACTAATATTTTCTTTGTATCTTTGGCTTTCTTCATTCTCCTTTGTTCCAAACATGCTGGGACCAATATATGTATCATAGACGGCCACTTGCAAGCTTATAGGACCCCAGATGCTACTCACCAAAGTAGGATGAAGAATACTTTCTTTATGACCTGTTATGCCAATTCCTAGAAGCTTCCCAAGACCATGGTCCCCAGGCTATAGCCCCAGTAACGCAGTCCCTCAAGGTGTTTGCATGTGTCTAGGAAGCTTCTATGACTTTGCCTTGGTCAAGTTATGTTGACTTCCCCTATATTGTGTGTTGTCTTTCCTTTCACCAGTTAACACTTGTCTACTATCTAGTCAGTGATTTCCTCTCGTCACCCCTCCCCTCCCTCGTAACCATCAAAGATAGTTCTTTTCTGTGTATAAATCTTTTCTTGGGTTTTTGTAATAGCCGTCTCACACAATATTTGTCCTTTTGTGATTGACTTATTTCACTCAGCTAATACCCTCCAGATTCATCCATGTTGTGAGATGTTTCACAGATTCATCATTATTCTTTATTATTGCATAGTATTTCATTGTGTATATGTATCATAATTTGTTTATCCATTCGTCTGTTGATGGGCACTTAGGTTGTTTCCATCTTTTGGCAATTGGGAATAATGCTGTAATGATCATGGGTGTGGATATCTCTATTTTTGTGACAGCTCTTATTTCTCTAGGATATATTTCTAGGGGTGGGATTGCTGGATCGTATGGTGTTTCTATTTCTAGCTTTTTAAGGAGGTGTCATATCGTTTTCCTTCTTTTTCTTAACCAATCTTGCTGGAGATTTATTGATTACATTAGTTTTGTCAAAGATTCAATGTTTGACTTTTTTATTTTTCCTGTTGACTATTTGCATTTTGTTTCATTAAGTACTGCTCTTTTTTTAAGTTCTTATTTCCTTCCTTTCTCTGTATTTGTCTTTAATTTGTTCTTTTTCCCAGATTTTTTAGTTAAATGCTTAGATCATTGATTTTTAGCCTTATATTTTCTCTTCTAGTACATATATTTAAGGCTTTAAACTTTCTCCTTTAAGCATTACTTGTTTTGCATCACACACATGTCATTCAGTTGCCAATATATCCAAATTTTCTCAATTAAAACTTTGGTTTTTATCTCTTCAGCACAGTGAGAATGCTACAAAGTCTATGCCATTATTTTCTGTTTTGCCTCTATTCTCAGTGCCAAAAATCAGCCTGTTCCACAAGGGTCTATGGGCCTCACCTCAAAGCATCTCCCTTCTCTCTAGACTCGTGGTTCCTCAAGTCCTGGCCGCATCGGTTGCTTTCTATAACCTCAAACATCTGTTTGGTTGTATTGTTGTTGTCATTTTCAAATTCAGGTTTTACAGTTCTTCCTGACAAAGAATTACTCTGATACAAGCTACTCCCTCCTAGTCAAAAGCAAAAATCCTCTCATGTCAAAATCTTACCAATAAAATAAGTTTCACCTCTGCTTATACTGTATTTTAATAGTACATATTTATTCAACTTATTATTATCTAGACTGTGGCAGTCTAGAAACATCAAGATTATTTTTTAAAAATACTATTTAAAAATTAGATTAGCCATGCTATTTTCTTTTTCTTTGTAATACAACATGTGTGTATGTGCGTGTGTGTGTGTGTGGTCTTTAAATATGATTGCACCACTTACACAACTGTAAATATTTTGAAGAATTTCCATGAGAAAAAAAAACTACTTTTTGGGAGAAGCCTCAACAACTAATCATTTTTGGGTTGCATAAAACCTTTGTACACCCACTCTTCACTTATCAACATGGTTAGGTTCCAAAGGCCACGTCATTATACGAAAATCGCCATTATGTGAAAATGGAGGATGACCGCATCAGATCACAAAATGGAAGATGACTGCATCATTACACAATTGCCAAATCACACCATTACAAACTGCCAAACCACTGAGAATCATGGCCCAGCCAAGCTGGCATATAACCTTAACATCACAGCCATAGTTACTCTTGCCTCACATCTCGGCATTTGTTAGTGCCAGATGTACATCATTAATGCACAAAATAGTTGGATAGCAGATTTTTTATGATTGTCATAAATGTGAAATGTCAGATAAATGAGAGAGTTGATAAGAGAGGAGTAGGTGTATTTCTTTTTGAGTGTGTCAGCACGTGAGTTGCCGTGGCAGGGAAATGGTTGGAGACTGCTGCTAATGAGATTAACTTCAGTGAGATGTTCTGTGCTTCACAGCTATATAGGTCAGTACTTTCAAACTGTTCTCATTTGTTACATACAAAACTTTTCTCACTGCCAAAAAACATTTCTGATTGTTGGTAGGTCAGCAGCATCATCTTTCTTTAGAAGAATAATCCCTATGATTTTTCAGGACTTTAATGTTATTTCTGGGAATCAGTTTCAATCATAAAACAGGTGATCTATCCATCATATACAAATTAGTAAATTATATGCTCACTCATATATAAGAGCCACTTGTGATTATTTCTTTAATTCATTTCTTCATTAACCAGAAAACAAGACTTTTTGTGTCAATGTTTTATGCTGTCACCGAGAAGCATCACATTCATATTTTCTCTTTCTGTCCAAGTTGGTGCAAATTCTCTCTCTTAAATTATGTCAGATGACTCTTTCCTTATTAGGTTTTGCAGACTGGCTACTCGTGGTAGGTGCTGGACTCAGGACAGTGACCTTCTGAGTGTCTTCTCCTAACTCATGCTTTTCTCCAGGTGAGATAAGGTTAAGCTAGGTATCAAGGGCAACCTTGAAATGAAAGAATCACAAAAAAATAACATCTTGTAGACTGAAGGGTGGAGAGAGGGAGGGGCAGACTGTTCCACCCACTTGTCTTGGGCCTGGAAGAGGAATTGTGTTCTGGCTAGGTATGTTGAGACTACAGAGTGATGAGACTTGTTCAACAGGTCACTCAGGAAAATCATATTCTCCCGGTCACACCAAACAGCTTCGGGTCTTTCTTAGGAACTGATGTCAGAGCCATGTTCTTTATTCTGGAAGACAGACTCCCTCAACTAGCTATGAGCATTGCCCCTCCGCATCTTCTTCTATCCAGTTGCAGCTGTGAATTGAGGACATCGGTGGGAGCAATGTGCCCCCAGTGTTGCTAAGGAGAAAGCTTAGGAGCTGAGGATGGGCATGGAATAGAGGGACGCCTTCCCTGCATAACTTCAATGATTGTACCATTTCGTTCTCTAAAATAATTGTTGTTCTCTATTTGAAAAGGAGCCAATAGAGAGCACCTTAATTGCTTCAAAAGCCTTTGCATTCTACCCAAACCAAAAACAGATCAGCACAACTGAGAAAGATGGATTGTCAGGGTGGAGAGAGGGGAGAAAACATTATGAGAAAAATATGAGCTGGCTACGAATTGCCCTGTTGGACGTTTTTTGGAAGGGAAACAGTGCTTTAGGAAGATCGCAGTGATGACAGTGTGAAGAATGGATCAGAGGGGCTGGTGGATAATGGGACCCAATCAGGATGTGGTTAGAGCAAGAAAGGAATGGAAGGCTGCTGCATCTTATTAGCTCCCTATTGGTTTACAGCATGTCTAAAGATTTCTGATACTTGCATAGAGAACAAAGCCAGAATAGTTTGGCTTTATATGTAGCAATACCAAGCTTTAGGAAATGCATGGTGCCTCTAGTATAGTTGGTGTTCACCAAGTATTTGTGGTACAGTGGTTACGTGATAGAGCTGCTAACCAAAAGGTCAGCAGTTCAAATCCACCAGCTGCTCCTTAGAAACTCCATAGGGCCGTTCTACCCTGTCCTCTAGGGTTGCCATGGGTTGGAATTGACTCAATGGCAATGGGTTTGGTTTTTTATAGTTCCCTAAAACAAGATAACAAATTCAGTTTCTAGCTTCAATTCCTTGTGCCTCTGCCCACACAAACGGTGGCACATTTCTTCATTCAAAAAATAAGGTGAGTAAAGTAGATAATCCCCAAGGTCTTGACAGCTTTGACAATGGAAGCTCTGCTTTTGTGAAACCTGAGATTTTGTGACATCTCACTCAGTTTAAATATTGAGTAACATTTATACAGTCCTCAGTGATATTTCAGGTGATTTAAGGACCCTTCTATTCATTCCAGCTATGAGAGGTACTACCAGGTGCTTAAAATCAAACTCTATTTCCTCCAGGTGAATTGCCAACAACTTGAAGCCAGAGATCACAATTGCCTTTTGGAATATCATGTGATAACTGATATCACAGTGGTGCCAGCCAATTCAAAAGAAAGATGACACTTATTACCTGTTTCAAAAGGGCAATTCAGGTACAAGCAGGATGGACTTTGTTGGGTTAAAGTGAAGCTTGCTGGTGAAGGACAATTCACAAAGCCTGGTGCCAACTGTTTTTGTTTGGCAGGTCACCAACTGTCACTCAGAGCTCTGCTTTGCAATTATAGATGCTAATTACTTTGAAGCTTATCACTCTACCCAAAGGCAAAAGCAGTCATCTGATGAGTCGGATTATCATTCACATCAAGCGTCATTAATGTGTTTTTGCCCATCGAAATAAATGTGTAGCTTGGTCGAGTGGAAAGGAACTTGTATTAGGAATCAAAGACCCAGATCCTAGGACATCACATGTATTTACTGGGAAATCATTTATTTTCCCTGGGCCCTTCTCCACATCTAAAATTAGGAATAATCCCTATGCAATCCTACTTCATAAAATTGTTCAAAGAACCAGAGAAAATCTAATTCAACCTTCTGGTTTTATAAGTGAGAGCACCAAGACTCAAAGAATTTCATTAAGTTAAGAAATGTAAAAATTTCCAAGTTTGTAGAACTGGAAGTTCAATGTGCTTTCCATAAGGTCATATTAGCTCTATTGTAAACACCAAATGACATAATGTATATGAAAATTATAATAAAGAGCTGTAATATATTATACTATATTAAATATTTGAATAGTATCTTGGTAGAGTAGGTAATGATATCTCTATTTTCCAAATGAGGAAACTAAAGAGCAGGTAAATTGAAAGATTACTGAGATCAGCTATCAAAAGATAGAAGAAGGATTTTTATACCTATTCCAGTCTTGTCTCCATGATAATATACTGTAAGGGAAAATTACTTTCAATAGGGATTAAATTTATTTGTCACTAAGGGGCAGTATAGAATAATGGAAAGAGTATAAGTTCTAGAGGCAGGCAAAACTGGATTTGAAATCTAGACTCCCCCCTTACTAACCCAAAAAATAAACTAAACCCTTTGCCATCGAGTTGATTCAAACTCATAGAGACCCTATAGGATAGAGTAGGACTGCCACATAGGGTTTCCAACGAGTGGCTGGTGAATTTGAACTGCCAACCTTTTGGTTAGCAGCCAAGCTCTTTACCACTGTGCCACCAGGGCTCCCAGCCCTTACTAGGTAAGGTAGATATTTAACCTCCCTGCAAACGGGTTTCCTCAGGGGAAAAAAAAGTAGACATATAACTGATTGATAATAATATCTCACACTTATCAAGCATTTATGATGCGCTAGGTACTCTTTTAATACTTTCACTATTACTGTTTTAGTAGTTTTAAGTTGATTAACTCATTGTATCTTCAGAATAGGATTATTGTGAGACCTGCAACAGAAGAGAACGCGTGTACAGCCTCCGTCACAGTTTCTTTCCCTCTTCTTAAACACTATAAGTAAGTTTGATATTCCTGCTGGTGATAAAACATATGCTGTGGCAAATGAGTCCCCTAATCTTTCCACTGTGACCCAAATTAGGATGCTTGAGGAAGGAAAGGGAAAAAATAATTGGATTGTTTCCTATCTATCACAATCTGGAGATAAGTTATTGATTTTTAATGTTTTTGCCAAGCATTAATGATGATAGTGTTCCGGTCTAACGTTACGATCATTTCTATCCAACCTGAAAGAAAATACTATTTTGTGTTTGTTTGTTTGTAAATATACATTGTTGAAGTTTTCCCACCACAGAGTAAAAGTATTTTCCCTTTAAGAGCTGCCTTCTAATTAGAATATAGGCAAACTGCATCTATTAAGTAACAAATATCATTAGATTATTTTCATTTTCTCTTGTTGAAAACATAAATAAATAAGAGGAAAGTAATTGTCACAGGAAATTTTTCTAAAGAAATTATATCCTGTAATTAAAATCGACATTGACTTTCCAATTAGAAAAGGAATTCACGTCAAGTATGTGAGCTAGCAGTTTCAAAAGGCAACCACATATAGGGTTTAGAACAAATATTAAAAACAAATTCCTTTGGCTGCCCTGTTCACCTTTTTCAGCAGTTTTTGTAAATTCTTACCTTGTTGACAAAGAGTGATTTGAGGGTCAAAAGCAAATAGAGAATAGGGCTATTATTTCTGTGACTTTTCATTAATTTTGGCCCTTATGGTGGCTGAACATCCTTCTTCCCGAAGCCCAGAGCACTACCCAGACATTGTTTACTGAGCTGCTGTGCTAATTTGTACTTTGGGACAAAGCTCGGACTAGTACTTACTTCAGAGACTGTGAGTGAATTGGATAGAAGCAATGGTACTCAGATCTTGCAATCTTGGAGATTGCCAAAATGTCAACAGCAAACTGTTTGATGATGACTCCTAAATCTATAACTTTAGTCATAACCTCTCTTATGAGTTCTAAATATATTATATTAACCAGAGAGATGTTCTCCTTAAAGTCCCAGAGACACCTCAATTTCAACTCATCCCATATGTCCTGGTAATCTTCTCCCCCAAACCTGCTCCTCCTTTTGTACTCCACATCTCCATATCTTGATTAATGGTTTGCTCTCCACCTAGATGTGCAAGCCAGAAACCTGACCATCATCCTTGGTTCTTCCTCTTGTTCCGCATTCATATCCAATGACTCTCTCTTGACCATCAGTTCTACTTCCAAAATATCTTTGAATCTGCTCGTTTCTCCAACCACTACCCTTGTTTTCTCACTCCTGGATTATGGTCATAGCTTCCTAATGGGTCTCCCTGTCTCCAGGGTAACCACTTTCCATTCCACCCACTGAACGGCTGCCAGAGTGTGCTTTCTGAATAACAAATCTGATTTTGTCACTCACACAATTAAAAATCCTCCAGTGCATCCCAGCCACTTACAGCATGAAAATGGAAACTCCTGAGCACAGCATACAAAGACGGTTTTTGATCTGGCTCCTAGGTCTTTCTTCTGCCATCCAGGACTGTCCTTCTTGGACTTCTCACGGTTTGGCCTCACATAATGATCTCTGCTGTTTCTACGGCTTTGCATGTGCAGTTCCCATGCCTGGAACAGCTTTCTTTTCCACCCCTTAACGCCTACTCATCATAGCTGTAATTCAAGTGGCACCTGCGCTGGGCTGTTTCCCATGTCCCTCTGCACATATTCTGAGGAACAACCTCTTGCACACTCCTATAGTAGATTTTACTTCATTGTATTATAATTCATTATTGATATATTTGTTTTCTCCTTCTTTCTGTGAACTCGTTTGAGCATTGTCTTTGTATTGCCAGCATCTAGCAGAGTGTCTGCAGTGGAGTGGGAACACAGTATGTGTTTGCTGAATATGAATGAAGACCAAGGCAGCTGGTTTCAGTCAAAGTGCAGCAATGCTGGGCATGCAACTTAAAATCCTATGAGACTTTGTCCTCATTTGCAAAATCAGGACAAGACCTATCTTTCAGTGATGGTGTAACAATTAAATAAGACACAGAAGTATTCTGTAAATAGTAAGTTAATATACGAGAATCAAAACCAAAACCAAACTCAATGCCGTCGAGTCAGTTCCAATTCCTAGAGACCCTATAGGACAGAGTAGAACTGCCCCATAGGGTTTCCAAGGACCAACTGGTGGATTCCTACTGCTGACCTTATGGTTAGAAGCCAAGCTTTTAACCACTGCGTGACCAGGGCTATTTTATATATAAGATCATATAATTATTGTGACCCATTACACGCTGAACAATATATATATTTTAAAAAACCCTGATAAATACGAATGACACATAATGACTTTTCACAAAATGACCCTGACCTTTCTTCCATTCTCATCTCTGTTCCTCCCCTTCCTCCCAGTACAGATGCACAAACCCTTTATTCTATAACCACAGTACCCAGTGTTCCAAATTTGCCATCTACTTTCACACCTGTATGCCTTTTCTCATGCTGTTCCTCTGCCCAGAATGTTCTTTCCCTCCACTCTTCTCCTGGTGAATTTATCCTCCAAAGTCCAGCTCCAGAGTTTGAAACTCTTCCAAGCCTTTCCTGTCTCCACCCAGGCAGAACTCAGCATGCTCCTCTCTGGGCTCCCCACTCCCTTGGTAGATGCTCCTACTGTAGCTCACACCACAATGCATACATCTTGTCTACGTGCTCATCTTTTCTACATTGTATTGTGAGCCCCTCCAGGTGTTATCACATTTTCCCAGGACTGTGATTTCCCTAGTTTCCCAATGATTGTCCCCTAGATTCCCAAACAAAACTGGGCACAATGTAGACAAGATAGCGAAATGTCTACAGTCCCCCAGATTCTCTCTCTCTCTCCTGGATGAAGAAATGGTGCTCCAGGAGACACCCCTGAGTTCCTGAGTTACTCCCTGAATTCTCCTTGATGGTTCTTGCCTCCCCTGGAACTCCAGGGCATTTTGGAGGCTCCCCAGGTCACTTCTCCCTAACATCCTGATGTTTAATATACTTTGGAGCTTTAAATGGACTCAGTGTCCTTGGTTTCCTTATTAGTATCAACTCATGTCTCTGTATGAGGCATGGTGCACTGTCTTTCCTCCCTGGCTCACTTTTTCCTGAAATCGGAAGATTTGCTCAGGAACCACAATCCTATGGCTTACCGTGAGCTCGTCAGAGGCATATCTCCTGCATGACATCTAATAGCCTTCTTGAATCTTCTTTCTTCTTTCCTTCTTTCTTCTCCTCCTCTCGATTTTCTTCTTCTTCCTCCTCCATTAACAATGTTTTCAAAAGGCAGGCAATTGTCACTGAAGGTTTGCTTAGTTCCAGGCACTGTGCTAAGCATTGTCCATGTATTATATCATTTTTTCTTACAATGCATCTGTGAGGAATTACTATTCCTGTCTCAATTTTAAATGGAAAAGACACTGAAGCTTAAAGAGTTGCCGTGACTTGGCAGACAAAACCTAGGTCTGTCTGAGGAGTCCCTGGGGGGTGCAAACATTTAAGCACTCGACTACTAAGCGAAAAGTTGGCGTTTCAAACCCACCCAGAGGTGCCTCAAAAGAAAGCCCTGGTAATCTACTTCTGAAAGTTCACAGCCTTGAAAACCCTATGGAGTGCAGTTCTACTCTGCCTGCATACATGTTGTTATTGTTGTTAGGTGCTGTTGAGTAGGTTCCGACTCATAGCGACCCTATGTACAACAGAACGAGACGCTGCCCAGTTCCGAGCCATCCTCACAATTGTTGCTATGCCTAAGCCCATTGTTGTAGCCCATGTGTCAATCCATCTTACTGAGGGTCTTCCTCATTTTTGCTGACCCTCTACTCTACCAAGTGTCTTAGTTATCTAGTGCTGCTATAACAGAAATATCACAAGTAGATAGCTTTATAAAAGTGAAATTTGTTTTCTCACAGTAAAGTAGGCTAAAAGCCTAAATTCAGGGCATCAACTCCAGGGGAAGGCTTTCTCTCTCTGTTAGCTCTGGAGGAAGGTCCTTCTCATCAATTTTCTCCTGGACTAGGAGCTTCTTCTTGCAGGAACCCTGGGTCCAAAGGATGAACTCTGCTCCCGGCACTGCTTTCTTGGTTATATGATGCCCTCCTGTCTCTCTGCTCACTTCTCTCTTTTATATCCCAAAAGAAAATTGGCTCAAGACACAATCCAATCATGTGGATTGAGTCCTACCTCATCAACACCACTGCCACCCACCCCCCTCATTAACATCATAGAGGCAGGATTTATAACACATAAGAAACTCACCTCAGATGACAAAATGGTGGACAATCACACAATACCGGGAATCATGGCCTAGCCAAATTGATATGCATATTTTTGGGGGACACAATTCAATCTATGACACCAAGCATTATGTCCTTCTCCAGGGGCTAATCTGTCCTGATAACATGTCCAAAGTATGTGAGACATAGTCTCGCCATCTTTGCTTTTAAGCATCATTCTGGTTGTACTTCTTCTAAGACAGATCTGTTTGTTCTTTTAGCAATCCATGGTATATTCTATATTCTTTGCCGACACCACAGTTCAAAAGCATTAATTCTTTGGTCTTCCTTATTCATCATCCAGCTTTCACATGCATATGAGGCGACTGAAAACACCATGCCTTTGGTCAGGTACACCTTAGTCTTCAAGGTGAAATCTTTGCTTTTCAACACTTTAAAGAGGTCTTTTGTAGCAGATTTGCCCAGTGCAATGCATCGTTTGATTTCCTGACTGTTGCTTCCATGGATGTTGATTGTGGATACAAGTAAAATGAAATCCTTGACAACTTCAACCTTTTCTCCGTTTATCATGATGTTGCTTATTGGTCCAGTTGTGAGGATTTTTGTTTTCTTTATGTTGAGGTGTAATCCATACTGAAGGCTGTGATTTTTGATCTTCATCTTCAAGTGCTTCAAGTCCTCTTCACTTTCAGCAAGGAAGGTTGTGTCATCTGCAGGTTGTTAATGAGTCTTCCTCCAATCCCGATGCCGCATTCTTCTTCATATAGTCCAGCTTCTCAAATTATTTGCTCAGCATACAGATGGAATAGGTATGGTGAAAGGATACAACCCTGATGCACACCTTTCCTGACTTTAAACCATGCAGTATCCCCTTGTTCTGTTCAAATGACTGCCTCTTGATCTATGTACAGGTTCCCCATGAGCGCAATTAAGTGTTCTGGAATTTCCATTCTTTGAAATGTTATCCATAATTTGTGATGATCCACACAGTCGAATGCCTTTGCATCATCACTAAAACACAAGTAAACATCTTTCTGGTATTCTCTGCTTTCAGCCAGGATCCATCTGACATCAGCAATGATATCCCTGGTTTCATGTCTTCTTCTGAATCTGGCTTGAATTTCTGGCATTTCTCTGTCGGTATACTGCTGCAGTCATTTTTTTTTTTATTGTACTTTAGATGAAGGTTTACAGAACAAATAGTTTCTCATTAAACAGTCAGTACACATATTATTTTATGACAATGGTTAACAACCCCACGACGTGTCAACACTGTCCCTTCTTGACTTTGGGTTCCCTATTATCAGCTCTCCTGTCCCCTCCTGCCTTCTAGTCCTTGTCCCTGGACTGTTGTGCCCCATTAGTCTCATTTTATTTTATAAGGCTGTCTAATCTTTGGCTGAAGGGTGAACCTTGGGAGTGACTTCGTTACTGAACTAAAAGGGTGTCTGGGGGCCATACTCTTGGGGTTTCTTCAGTCTCTGTCAGGCCAGTAAGTCTGGTCTTTTTTTGTGACTTAGCATTTTGTTCTGCATTTTTCTCCAGCTTTGTCTGGGACCCTCTGTTGTGATTTCTGTCAGAGCAGTCAGTGGTAGTAGCCAGGCACCCTCTAGTTGTACTTACTGGACTCAGTCTGGTGGAGGCCATGGTAGTTGTGGTCCATTAGTCCGTTAGACTAATCTTTCCCTTGTACCTCTAGTTGTACTTACTGGACTCAGTCTGGTGGAGGCCATGGTAGTTGTGGTCCATTAGTCCTATGGACTAATCTTTCCCTTGTATCTTGTTTTCCTCTTTCTCCCTTGCTCCCAAAAGGGTGAGACCAGTGGAGTATCTTAGATGACTGCCGTAGCCACTTTTGAATGATCTTCAGCAAAATTTTACTTGCATGTAATATTAATGATATTGTTCAATAATTTCCGCATTTGGTTTCTTGGGAATAGGCATAAATATGGATCTCCCCCAGTCAGTTGGCCAGGTAGCTGCCTTCCAAACTTCTTAGCACAGATGAGTGAGCACTTCCAGCTCTGCATCCATTTGTTGAAACATCTCAGTTGGTATTCCGTCAATTCCTGAAGCCCTGTTTTTTGCCAATGCCTTTAGTGCAGCTTGGACTTCTTCCTTCAGGACCATTGATTCCTGATCATATGCTATCACCTGAAATGGCTGAATGTCAGCCAATTCTTTTTGGTATACTGACTCTGTGTATTCCTTCCATCATCCCTGCATACATTGGGGTCTACATAATTTGGAATTGACTCGATGGCAACAGTTTTTTTGTTTGTTTGTTTGTTTTTGTTTTTTGAGGAGGAGAGGGTGGCTCTGTTTGAGTCCAAAGCCCATGCTACTGACCCTGATGATATTCTGCCTCTGAGGCATCACCAACCCCACCTGCCTTGCTTCCCTGGCCCCTACCCCTTCCTCAACCTCAGTTGAGACCTCTCTAATGAACCCTCTGCTCCACTACTAGGAACACAGTTTTGCCTGCACATCCATGGCCAACTTCATTGTGTCCACTTCACATCCTATGTCCACCTTCCTACCCTACCTTTCTTAAAGACTACGTCCAGGCATGTAGTTGAGGATAGGAACTGTGACTTATTGACTTTTATATTAAGTGGGTCCCAAACAAATCTATTAAACAAATAAATGTATTATATTCATATAAAAATAATAGGTAAAATATTAAAAGAAGCAATATTCAAAATCCTTTGGACTACAAATTATTTTAAGTGTCACTCATTTTCAAAGAAGGAGTCCTGGTGGCACAAATGGTTAAGTACTGGGCTGCTAATCAAAAGGTTGGCAGTTCAAACCCACCCAGTGGCTCCATGGGAGAAAGATCTAGCAATCTGCTCCCATAAAGATTACAGCCTAGAAAATTCTCTGAGGCAGTTCTACTCTGTCACATGAGATCACTGAGTCGGAATTGACTTGACGGCACGTAACAATAACAACAACGTTTTTATAGCAATAGTTGATGTTAATTAAAATTCTTTCAAAGCAGATTCCTGTCACCTAATAGGCAATCTTGTTGGCTTTAGTTGAATTGAGGCAATATATTTAAACATAATTGTAACAAAGCTGGGTTCTTTTGAAACAGGAAAGGGAAATTTGGGCTCATAAAAGTGTAAGTGTGCCTTCTTTCCAATTGATTTTAACTTCAAAGTTTTATTATAATTATAAGCAATTATATTGTTTGTAATCTCTCTTCTCAACATTCCCGTGACATAGAAAAAAAGCAGGTGATTATAGACTTATTTATAGAAAGAGCTTAGGCTTAAAAAATTAGGTGGCTTGATCAAGATCTTATAATGAGTCCAAGAAGGTGTCTCCTTATTCAGTATTTTGATCACTAGCAAACCCTATTCTAGTTTTTGACTCTCAAGGAGCTACTTATAAAATTAGACAGTTGGTAAAGCAAAGCTAATGTTTAAGACAGATACTTGTGATCATGAGCTGTAGACCGAATGTAATTTGTTTTGTCTAAAGTAACCTAAATCAGCAGATTTCTTCCTTGAATTCTGAGCATCCGGTGGGAAAAGAAAGGAAATAAATATTCTATCTGAGCCAAGAAAGGTATCAACTGTACAAATACATTTGGAGCCATGGTCTGAAGCCGAAAAATTTCTATTTACAGATGTTGCTGTCTGTCATGTTAATCCGTGTGCAATCCTGAGAACTAGTGGACACTGAAAATAGGATAACTGCATTTAGCTAGTCATCTCACTGCTCTTGCACTAAGGGCTCTACCAATTCACTTAAACAAAGATTGGTCATGAGGAGTTCCAGGGCAAAGGCCTGAAACAGAAAGAAAAATACTGAGACACTAAAAGTTATGAGATGTTCCAGTCCCTAGAATAAAATGAATTATCTCCTCTTGTATTCACAAATAAAGGATAGAAAATGTCTTCCACTCTGATCTATAACCCATCCTTTCATGTTCAATTAGAACTTTCTTTGAGAAATGGCTTTAAAGTTTAACATCACGTGGCAGTTGTATTGTAATAATCACTACAATTCATCTTTTTTTAAAGATTGTAATTACACTGAATTTATATATCTGCATGGAGCCATAGAATCAACCAGTTTTATAATTTTTTTGAGTGTATAATAACTTGTTTTATCAAATTGATTTTATAAGTCAAGTATTTAATAAAACACTAACTGTTACCCGTTGGTGTCGAGTCAATTCCGATTCATAGCGACCCTATAGGACAGATTAGAATAGTCCATAGGGTTTCCAAGGAGCTTCTGGTGGATTCCAAATGCCAACCTTTTAGTTAGCAGCTGAGTTCTTAACTACTGCACTACCAGGGCTCCAAAAACACTAGTTTTAAAAAAAATACTCTCTACTCTCCAGTCAATTAGTATGTAATTATAAATGCAGTTGAAACTCAATTCCTAAAATAAATAATAAACTTTGAAAAAGTGAATGTGCCAGAGTAGATTAGTTTAAGCAAATGGAGGAAACATACTTTGTTTGGTTTTTATGGAAATGTAATTTCACTATTACATTTATTAAAAACCAATGCAAAACCCATCAGTCCACTATGCCAATGCCTCCTCAGATGAGGTTATTCATTCACTTGTCCATTTAGTAAGTGATTACTGAGAAACTACTTTAAACCATATGTTACTCAACCCTGGAGATATTTATTAAATAGTAATGCCATGCTTCAGCAGCCAATGAGAACAAACTCAATAGCATTTCAGTAATTCCACACATTGATTCTCCAAGCTCCTACCTCTTGAATAATAGAGAACCTATATGTGGAATCAAAAATCAGCCGTGAGTTCACCAATATTATGTTCTTCATAAGATCAATTTCCAATTTGTAAGATCCATTGGACTGACAGCTGTCTTAGTTATCTAGTGCCGCCGTAACAGAAATACCACAAGTGGATGGCTTTATGAACAGAAATTTATTTCTTTACAGTGCTGGAGGCCGAAAGTCCAAATCAGGGACTCGGCTGTGTCTATTCCTTCCTTCTGCATAGTCTTGGGCTTTCCTTCCTTCTTTGGCTTGTAGAGAATCTTCACAGGGCATCTGTCTTCCCCAATTTGTACACATGTTTCTGTGTCTAATCTGCTGTTTTTATAACTCAGAAGTGATTAGGTTTAGGACATACCCTACCCTGATATGGCCTCATTAACATAACAAAGAAAATCCTATTTCCAGACAGGATTATATCCATAGGTTTGCTGTTGTATGCCATCCAATCAATTCCACCTCATAGCAACCCTATAGAACAGACTAGAACTGCCCCCATAGGAATTTCTAGGTTGAAATCTTTACAAGAGCAGATCACCAGGTCTTTTTTCCTGCTGAGCTGGATTTGAATTGCTGACCTCTCAATTAGCAGCCAAGTGTGTAAGCATTGTGCCACCAAGGTTCCTTTTCACAGGTACAGGGGCTAGGATTCCAACACATATTTGGGGGGACACAATTCAATCCATAACAACAGCCAAATACTAAGAGGCAAGATGTCACCCCTTTCCTTTCTTAACTCTCTCTAGTAATTTTGTGGAGGGCATGTGGGGTTACATAGAAAATGCTCATCTATAACTACATAGAATCTGCCCACTGCTCTGTAGCCACTCTTTTCGGGCTCTTATTCTCACTACCATTTGCAATTTTCCCTCTGCCCCATTGTCCAATGTTCTTCTGAGGTCTCTGTACCTCAACCCCATGCAGACTGTCCATCATCATTCCATGCTGTTATTGCTCTTCTGCTTTTTTGGGTATACTCTTCTTAGTCATCTGTGGTAGGCAGAATAATGCCTCCCACCCCCTAAATGCCCACATCTTAATCTCCAGAACCTGTGAATATGTTATATTGCATGGCAAAGGGGAATTAAGTTTGCAGATAGAATTAAGGTTGCTAATCAGCAGACCTTAAAATAAGGAGATTATACTGGATTAACTGGGTGGGCCCAATGCAGTTACAAGGGTCCAGAAAAAGGAAAGAGGGAGGTTGGAGACGAGATCAGTGATGCAATGTGAGAAGGAATTGATCTACCATTCATAGTTTTGAAGATGGAGGAAGGGGGCCACGATTCAAGGTAAGCGGGAAGCCTCTAGGAGTTGGAAAAGGCCAGGAAACATTTTCTCTCCTAGAGTCTCCGGCAGGAGTTCAGCCCTGCTGACAGCTTGATTTTAGTCCAAGGAAACCTGTGTCAGAATTCTAACCTACAGAACTATAGAACAATAAATTTGAGTTCTCTTAAGCCACCAAGTTTGTAGTAATTTGTTAGGGCAGTCACAGAAAATTAATACAGCATCTGTTATGGATTGAATTGTGTACCGTAAAAAGACACGTTGAATTTCTAACCCCTGTAGCTGTGACTGTGACTTTGTCTGAAGAAAGTGGGTTTTTCTTTGCAGATGTTATCAGTCAGGTTAAGGAGATCCTATCAGAGTAGGGTGGGGCTTCATCTCTCTGAATGGGGTCTTATAAAAGGGGAGAACGGGTATAGAGACAAACTGGGAAGGCGCCATGTAAAGATCCATCTACAAGCCCAGGAAATGCCAAGAAATACCTGGGGCTACCGGAACCTGGATGAGACAAAGAAGGATCTTCCCCCAGAGAGTCTGGTTCCACAGACACCCTGAATTCATACTTACAGCCTCCAGAACTGTGAAACAATACATTTCTATTCTTTACCGCCACCTCCTTTGTGGTATTTTGTTATGGCGGCTTTAGGGAACGAAGACAGCATCCCTATGGTGAGGTGTTCTGTCTGTCACAACCTCTGGGAGATGACATCCCCACACTCCCCTAGAGCGCTCATATTCCTGATTTTGAATTTTGGTCACTCTTCCCCCAATAGGAGCACTTATCTACCTTTCTCACATCCATGTTTATTAGAAAGGAGGGGATGGATCCCACAGTGAAATGTGTGGGACCCTGGTGATACACTAACTTTATTTTTAGAACAGCCTTTTTCCCTCAGAAAAGCCTGGTGGCGTAATGGTTGAGAGTTTGGCTACTAACCAAAAAGTCAGCAGTTTGAATCCACTAGACGCTCCTTAGAAACTCTATGGGGCAGTTCTTCTCTGTCCTATAGGGTTACTTTGAGTCGGAATCATCTTGACAGCAGTGGGTTTGGTTATTTTGTCCCTCTAGGGCACACATATTCCAGACCGGTGTGGCGAGTACTGAGTGGGGAATTGGTCATGCTCCATCTCACTTAAACTGGAAACTACTGCTTCCTTTTACATGTAGGCCTAGCTGAGGTGTCAGGCCCCACCCGCCAGACTTGTGCCTCCTCATGGTGATTTTCTTTTGAGGGCCCATAGTCTTTTAGTGAAGTCTGACCTGCGTTCCCACCTCCACCCTTTTGTCAGATATGTCTGCATTTATGAAACACAAATGGTTAAGTGCTTGACTACTAATCGAGAGACTGGTGATTCAAACTCACCCAGAAGTGCCTTGGAAGACAGGTCTGGCAATCAGTTTCCAAAAGGTCACAGCTTTGGACACCCTATGGAGCAGTTCTTCTCTATACACATGAGTCGGAATCCACTTGGTGGCAACTAACAACAATGGTGGACAGGTTTCATGTTTTTTCCCATGGAGTTTTGGAGCCCTAGGGAAATCAGGCATGTGGCCAGGTCGCTGTTTTTGTGAGTCACCACAAAGTCTGTGATGGCTAAGGAGTTTCCTCAGCATTCTAGACCAAAGAAAGATTTGTACATGCTAAAACATAACTCCATATGCTATCCTAATTCAGTTCTAGCAGAGCCAATATAGGCTGGGATATAACATTAAATAACAGCTGGTCCCTGTCCTCAAGGAGCTAAGGTAGCTATTGACAGATGTACGCAGTGTGACCACTCCAGCAGTAGAGAGTCTGCTAGTGTGCACTGGTTCTGCCGCACAGCTAGTTCTGTCCTTAATGCCAGGGTCACTACCATATTGGCTGTTAAGTATTTTGAATGTGGAAAAACAGTGAAATTGAGTTTAACTCACTTGCAGGGTAAGAACAGAAGGCTGTTCAGAGAGCAGAGTCAGAGTCTTAAAGAATTAAGGGTCCCTGGGTGGTGCCAGGAGCCCTAGTGGCGCTATGGTTAGGCATTTGTGTGCTAACCAAAAGGTCAGTGGTTTGAATCCACCAGCCACTCCTTGGAAACCCTGTGGGGCTGTTCTACTCTGTCCTATAGGGTCACTATGTGTCAGAATCGACTCGATGGCAACTGGTTTGGTTTTTGTGTTTTTGGGTGGTGCAAATATTCATGCTCCATGACTAACCTAAAGGTTGGCAATTTGAACTCATGCAGTGGTGCCATGGAAGAAAGGCCTGGAAATCTGCTTCCTTAAAGAATACAACCAAGAAAACCATAGGAAGCATTTCTACTCTGTCACATGGGGTTGCCATGAGTTGGAATCAACTCAACAGCACACAACAACAACAACAAGCAGGGGGAAAGAACCCTGGTGGCACAATAGTAAAGCGCTCGGCTGCTAACTGAAAGGTCGGCAGTTTGAACCCACCAGCTGCTCTGCAGGAGAAAAGTCTTGGCAATCTGTTCCCATAAAGATTGCAGCCTAGAAAACCTGATGGGGAAATTCTACTCTGTCCTGGAGGGTCGCTGTGAGCCAGAGATGACGGAATGGCACACAGCAACAGCAAGCAGGGGGAAGTGGTTTGCCCTTGACCGCTAACCTAAAATTACTCAGAGGTGCCATGGAAGAAAGGCCTGGCAATCTGCTTTTTCACAGATTATAGCCAAGAAAACCCTATGGAAGATTTCTACTCTATAACACATGGGGTCGCCATGAGTCAGAATGGACTTGATGGCAACAGGTTTTTTGGTTTTTAAGCAGGAAGAAGAGAATTGCAGGCATGAACAAAGATCAAGATTCAAATAATTGTTTGCTGTGTGTAAAGATTTGTAAGTAGTCCAAAGTGGCTAGAGTGCTTTGGGCCTACGGAAACCAGAGGACCATATATAATTTGTCTCTACGTATCGTGATTAATTGAAAAAAAAAAAAAAAAACAACTAATCAATGTAACTATTTGCTTTAAATGTTTATTTTGTTGTTGAAAATGAGTGTTTCTGGCCCTTTTTTCTCACGTGTTGCTCATTTTGGTGCATTATGAAATGGTCTCTCACGCGGCTTGAAGATTTTTGGTTAGTAAAATTACTTTTTACATTTTATTTTGCTTTTTAAATTTTTAATAAATTGTTTAGCCATTTACTTCTTCCCATGCTGTTTGTAATAGTTAAAAGTACAACCTAATGGTTTAAGCGTTCAACTGCTAACAGAAAGGTTGGCAATTTGAACCCATCTAGCGGCTCCTTGGGATACAAGACCTGGGCATCTGTTCCAGTAAAGATTACGGCCTTGGAAACCTCATGGAGTAGTTCTTCTCCGCCCTATAGAGTCACTGTGAGTCAGAATCAACTCCACAGCACACAACATCAACAACAAGAAGGAGGGAATATAATACCTATTTAGCAGCATGGCTTTGGGTTAGGCTGATCTGTGTTCAAATCCCATGTCGAAACTCATGAGCCATTTGGCCTGGAGTATTACTTAGATTCTCTAAGTTTCTTCCCAGTTACAAAATGGGGTTAATAAAATCTGTCTCACAGAAATATTAAGAATTAAAACAGACAATTAAAACTAAAATTCACTATCACACCCAGCACACAGTAAGCCCTCACTCATTAAAAAGTAGCTACTTTCATCATTGGTTTCTTTTATTACTTTTTGCTTATTAAAAAATGCAACGAACTATTACTGCCGGGGGGGAAAAAGAAAGCAAATACAAAGAATATCATAATCCCACCCATTCAAAGATAATTGCTATTCATATCTTGTTCAGTGTTTTCCAGATATTTTTATATGATTTCTGTATGTTCTTACGTATTACTATTTTTTATAAAATGATATCATACCATATGTACTATATTATAAACTACTATAATTGATGTAAGTAAGTCACCGTTTAATGGACATTGATATTATTCCAAGGTTTTGCTGTAAAGCAATGCAAAACAAACTGGAGCTGAATTATGAATTAAAAAGCACTAACAGTTCTAAAAATCAACAAAAATATTTAAATACACAAAAAAGTACAAAACAATACACAATGGCCAATACCTTAAATAACCTAATTGGTCATCATTTAAAGCACATTTTTATATAGACCTGCTTTATTTGTATTAAATTTTTTTTTAATTATTTTACTTTTGCTGCTACTTCATCAGCACAAAGTGTTACCATTTATTTCTTCATCAATCCAATGAATACAAATTATTAAATTATTTTTGGTGAAGTTATACGCTACCCGGTCAAATGTGATGCTTTGGCTCAGGAAGAGCTGAGGACATGGAGATGCCATGTTAAAGAAGTTGACCATGGAGAACGGGCAGCCTTTGAACAGTTTTAAGCAGAAGCTGAGGAGTTCCATCCTAGCTTTACACCTTGCTAAACAGAGACCTTGAAAGAGTTACCCACGTATACAAGTGACCTTTGGAGTCCTTGGGTGGTGCAAATGGTTAACGTGCTTGGCTGCTAACTGAAGCTGGAGGTTTGGGTCCACCCAGAGGCACCTCAGAAGAAAGGCCTGGTGATCTATTTCTCAAAAACCGATCAACCAAAACCCTATGGAGCACAGTTCTGCTCTATACACATGCGGTCAGGAGTCAAGTCGACTTGACGGCAACTTTTTTTTCTTTTTTTTTAAGGGTCCTTCAGATAGACGTTGTTGTTGCCATGGAGTGGATTCCAACTCATAGAGACCCTATAGGAGAGAGTAGAACTGCCCCATAGGGTTTCCAAAGAGCCGCTGGTGGATTCGAACTGCCGACCTTTTCGATTAACAGCCAAGCTCTTAACCACTGCGCCGCCAGTGGGTGAAAATTCCAGCGAGTGGCCTTGAATCCTTTCTGGACAAGGTTAAGTACCAGTATGTAAGGACATAAATATTAACCATTTCAAATGGATCATATCTCTTTTCTGCCAGGTAGGAACTAATGGGAATTCCTCTTTCGTTGTAAAACGTGTTACATCAAGAAACTGCAAATACCTACGGCCGACATTAGCATTCTACAGACGAAAGGAAAAATAAATTAGCTGTTACTCTATTTATGAACTGTACTGACTGCAAAAGGAAATAGTTAATTCCTCTTGGCTGCAAGGAAGCACTTCATCTCGCGTGACATGTGTTAAGAGTTACTGTCCAGAGCAGAAATGCTGTCTCAGGCTGCTTCCCGGTTCTACTTACGGAGAGCTGTGCGGCATGTTTGTCGTCAAACTTGCTAAGGGATCTTGCAAATTTTGCTTTCATTTCATCTCCGAAATGCATATATTTTTTAAAAGCGCCCGGGATCTTTTAGAACTCTGCCTCTCTGATGACACGTCTGATTGACCAACATTGGGGCTACAACAGCACAAGAAAATTGTCGGTAGTCAGGGTTGTGAATTCACACGCCTACCTGATTCATCCGCTGGGCTCAGCTTGGTACCAGTGCTTTTGTTTTACATTCATTAAAATTCCTATCAGGACACAAAATGCTGAACATCACCCAAAACAAAACCAAACAAAACCAACCAACCACCCAAAAAAAAAAGGCTTAGGCGCGGATGCTGCAATGCTGGTTTGATGAAGAAACAAAACAAAACATTTATTATTCTTTAACTCGTTGGGATTTTTTTTTTTTTTCAATTTAAAGTTTTGTGGCAGTTATAAAACCTCAAATATTGCAATTTACTTCTTCAAATCTCCTTGGCTTCATAAGAGAAATTGCAAAAAAAAAGAAAAGAAGAAAGAATTATGAGAGATATCAGTCTTTTATAGTCCCTGTATATGTTCAAATATAATGAAAAACCATGTTTCAATGGAGGTGTGCTGGCCACTAATCCTTCTGAAAACGTAATTTTGCTATATGCAAATTGAGGAAGCATATATGGCTTAAAATAAGTGTTTTATTTCTATAAATAAAATGAGCCTGTATTTGTCCTGAGATACACAAACACGCAAACATTTTGTTCATTTATTTCCAAAAAATACCAATTCAAGTTAAATCTAATTTTAGCAAATGGAATTATATCTTAAGGGAAAACTATAAACTATTCCAGAATAGAATTTTAATTTGATATAAGCTACTGGATTTTATTTTATTTTGTTATTGAATACAGATGCACCTCTTGGTTTTGTAGAGATTGAATAAGTCATGTGTTACAAATTTCTTTTTTAACAGATATGCTGTGTTAAGATAACAGAAAGCCCGGTTTCTGGTTTGACACATAGTCCCTGGAGTAAAGACCAGATTTCCCAAACTCCTTTAGCAGGCGTGGTCCTGTGACAGGTTCTCTACATGTGTGTTCAATTTCTGGACCATATATCCTCCTTCTTCCCTCACTTTTTTCTGCTGTTTAGAGGTGGGTGTATTGGCTAGCTCTTCACCTTGAGGATGAGGAAGCATCCTAGTCATGATGGTGAGGAAAACTGGGTGCTACCTGTGTCTCACATCTCAGAGGGGAATCACCATTATCCATCTCTGAACTACCTAAATCCAGACTTTTCTCCAAACTAAAAGAAATGAAGATTCACAGTGTTCATGCTGCTGCTATTTAGGATCTCTGTTATGGGCAGTCAAATCTAAACTCTAACGAACGCAGGATTGGATGCCTGAAAGTGGGGTGCTGGCTGTGACAAAGTGTAAAATACTTGATGATGGTGTAGTTGGCCAGTGGGTGTTGAGGGCTCAGGTAAGAGAAGCTGAAAAATCAGAAACACCTGTTATGCTGTTTCATCAAAACATTTAATGAAACTATTACTGATGATATCTTGGAAAGCAAACCATATGCCATGGCCGTAGCATTAAGAAAATTGTAGGGAAGATTCAGGATATTGCCTTAGGCTGGTTACTTCCTGTGTTTTAGCTTCTACCAAAGAGGTGGGCTCAGGGATGAGCTAATCAGTCAAGTAGCAGCCTGCAGCCTGCAATACAAGTTGGCCAAGGGTCTAGCAATCTTATAATAAGTAGTCAGTTTATCGTAATAATAAAATGGTAACCATTGATTCGATTCCAACTAATGGTGACCCTATGTGTGTCAAAGTAGAACTGTGCTCCACAGAGTTTTTAATGGCTGTTGGAAGCAGATTGCCAGGCCTTTCTTCCAAGGTGCCTTTGGGTGGACCTGAACCTCCAACCTTTCGGTTAGCAGCCAAGAGTGTAAACCTTTGCACTACCCAGGGACTCCAAGTTAATAATACTTACTCATATATGGTGCTTACTATGTGCCGGTCACCATTCCAGTGATTTATATATTTTAAGTGACTTAATCTTTAAATGGAGCCCTGGTGGTGCCGTGGTTAAGAGCTCAGGCTGCTAACCAAAAGGTCAGCAGTTCAAATCCACCAGCTGCTCCTTGGAAACCCTATGGGGCAGTTCTACTCTGTCCTATA
>NW_004443949.1:17945910-17973647 GCF_000243295.1 Trichechus manatus latirostris | reverse complement strand
GAGCTCAGGCTGCTAACCAAAAGGTCAGCAGTTCAAATCCACCAGCTGCTCCTTGGAAACCCTATGGGGCAGTTCTACTCTGTCCTATAGGGTCGTTATGAGTCAGACTGACTTGACAGCAACAAGTTTGGTTTGTTTTTGGTTTAATCTTCAAACAACACACGAAGTAGATACTGCTTTTAGCCCCATTTGACAGATGAAAAACAGAAAGGCTATGAAATTTGCCAATAGGTGATCTGGTCTAAGCCTGGTTTCCTAAACACTACGGTAAACAATCAGTAATTTGGACTTTATGAGATTGAAAAAACTAATTGCTTTTGTTCCCCAGACTGAAGTAGCTCTAAATAAAAGTTGCAAAGGGGCAGTCTTCACAGAAAATAAGCTGGTACCTCTAACCCTTTCCCAAGTACCTGCACTTCCGTGTTCTCTGTCAGACAATGGGAGACAGCTCAATGGTGAAGATCAGAGGAGTACTATCTTTCTATCCCAGTTGTTTCAAATGGCCTTAAGAGATCCAGTCTGAAGCAGGGGAGGGGGATGGGCAGAGCCCAGAGGCAATATTTAAAAGGCCTGTGTCTTCCATCTTAAAAAACTCTGACTCTACAAGAAATTCATCTGTGGTTAACACGTGGAACTGACCAGAAAAAAATTGGAATCCCAATAGGTTTTTGTGAGATTTATATTGCTTAAAGCACACACATGCACAATCCTGTTCAATTCCAAAAGCAATCCCTTGGCCTCCAAACCAGTATCAGCAGCAGACAGGCTACAAAAGCTGGGCAGGCCCAAGAAGCGAACTCTCGCCAATGCCCACCTCAGATGAGCCATGGAGGATGGCGAACAAGGAAGGACCGCCGAGAGAGCTTTCAGACAGGATAACCTTGGAACTCACTCTCCTGACAAGAAGGGAGTCATTATTCTTGCCTGTTATAGATTGAATTGTGTCCCCCCCCCAAAAAAAAAAGTGTGTAATTTGCCTAGTCTATGATTCCTAGTGTTGTATGATTGCCCACCATTTTGTCATCTGATGTGATTTTCCTATGTGTTGTAAATTCTACCTCTATGATGTTAATGAGGTGGGATTAGCTGCAGTTATGTTAATGAGGCAGGACTCAATCTATAAAATTAGGTTGTGTCTTAAGCCAATCTCTTTTGAGATATAAAAGAGAGAAGCAAGCAGAGAGACATGTGGGACCTCATACCACCAAGAAAGCAGCACTGGGAGCAGTGTGTTCTTTGGACCCAGGGTTCCTGCTCAGAGAAGCTTCTAGACTAGGGGAAGATTGAAGTTAAGGACTTTCTTCCAGAGCCAACAGAGAGAGAAAGCCTTCTCCTGGAGCTGGCACCCTCAATTCAAACTTCTAGCCCCCTAGACTGTGAGAGAATAGATTTCTCTTTGTTAAAGCCATCCACTTGTGGTATTCTGCTATAGCAGCACTAGATAACTAAGACACTGCCCAACGGAATGTGATAACTTCTAAGACTGCTTGGTTTCTCCCTGTTATTTTTCCAAATAGGAGTTTTGTTGTTGTTACCCTTTTTTTAGTCCACTGTGGTGTACTAATGTGTTGGGGGCAGATAACCGGACCACCAGGAGCCATATTTGTACCTGCTGGAGAGAACTGCACATCAACTTAGAGATCCAAGATGTTGATCTTGACAGACTTTGGCTATCTCTCTCTTGGGGGAAGACTGAGTAGGAGAGACTGTGGAAAGAAGGAAACATATGGCTATTTGGCTGGACAAGGTGTCTGAAAATATCTGTTCTGCCCTTCTTCTGGAGTCTTTGTGTGGAGTAAGCAGTTAACATGCTTGGTTGCTAACTGAAAGGTTGGAGGTTTGATTCCACCAAGGGTTGCCTCAGAAGAAAGGCCTGTGAACTACTTCTGTAAAATCAGCCATTGAAAACCATATGGAGCACAGTTCTGCTTGGACACGTGTGGTTGCTGTGAGTTGAAATCAAGTAGACAGCAACTGATTTGGTTTACCCTTCTCCTACATAAAGCTGAGAAAATGATCAATTGAAATAAAGACTTCAGTTCCCAATCTAACTTGCAGTTACACGTGACCACATACTAAACTCTAATAGAAGTTTCAATCCATTTCAATCTGAAACCAATTACGGATTCTCTATTAGCTTTTGAGGACTAAGGTGCACCTGACCCAAGCCATGATATTTTCAATTGCCTCATATGCATGTGAAAGCTGGACTGTGAATAAGGAAGGCCAGAGAAGAAGTGATGCCTTCGAATTATGACGTTGGCAAAGAATATTGAATGTATCATGGACTGCCAGAAGAATGAACAAGTCTGCCTTGGAAGAAATACAGCCAGAGGGCTCCTTGGAAGCAAAGATGGCGAGACTTTGTCTCACATACTTTGGACATGTTATCAAGGTGGGACTAGTTGCTGGAGAAGGACATCATGCTTGGTAAGGTAGAGGGTCATTGAAAAAAATGGAAGACCCTCAACAAGATGGATTGACACAGTGGTTGCAACAATGGGCTTAAGCATAGCAATGATTGTGAGGATGGCACAGGACCAGACAGTGTTTTGCTCTGCTGTGGATACAGTCGCTGTGAATCGAAACCGACTCAAATGCACCTAACAACAGGAACATTAGCCTCAGTCTCCTCTTAGGCACAATGGGACTATCTTACAGGATGGCAAAAAGCATTAAATGAGATAAGGGTATTGGAGAGTGCCTACTACATATATAAAGAATTCAGTAATAGGAAATTAACATTAGCTGTTGCTATCAAAGTGAGACAGGCCTATTAAGAAACCAAGAAAAGACCTAGTAAACACAGATTTTGAGACTAACAGAAAGCAATTTGGAAGGTCAAGTTTAAGTTTTATAGGAATCCATTCCCACCAAAAGTTTGTTTCATAAAAAATTTCAGTTTGTAAGAAGTTTTTCCTGGGTAACTTTTCAGCCACCATGAATATTTTATAAGATATGAACCCTGAGACATTCCTTTTGAAAAAAAGGAAAGAGTAACTGAAGGCTGAAAACCAAAACCGAACCCACTCCCATCGAGTAGATTCCAACTCATAGTTGGAATTATATAGGACAATCATATGACAGAGCAGAACTGCCCCATAGGGTTTCCAAGGCTGTAAATCTTTACAGAAGCAGACTGCCACATCTTTCTCCAGTGGAGCAGCTGGTGGGTTTGAACCTTTTGGTTAGCAGCCATGTGTTTTAACCACTGCACCACCAGGGCTACTTGGAGGCTGAAGAGAGACATGGGAAATAGAATGGAAGGCAGAGGGAAGGGAAGGTTTCATCAGTGCAGCTTTGGGCAAGACAGAGAAGGCTTTCTGCGCTGGATCTGTGACAAGGAGAGCTGAAGTATGTGTGAGATGGACTGGGGAAAGCTAAGAAAAATAGTTTGTGGGATGACATTACTATGGGGAGTACAAAGCTCTATAACCCTTCGAGCGGGGGGTGAAGTTTGAGAAATATGTACTCAGCTAGCTGCAAATTACTGAAAGATTTTTGTTTTTGTTTTTTCCATCCCAAACATCTAAATTATTTTATATGCCTGGGACTATGAATTACGGTGTTGGCGAAGAATATTGAATATACCACGGACCACCAGAAGAACGAATAAGTCTGTCTTAGAAGAAATACAGCCAGAGTGCTCCTTGGAAGTGAGGATGGCAAGACTTTGTCTCACATACTTTGGACATGTTATCAGGAGGGATCAGTCCCTGGAGAAGGACATCAAGCTTGGTAAAGTAGAGGGTCAGCGAAAAAGAGGAAGACCCTCAAGGAGATTGATTGACACAGTGGCTGCAATAATGGGCTCAAACATAGCAATGATTGTGAGAATGGTGCAGGACGAGGCAGTGTTTCATTTTGTTGTACATACGGTCGCTATGAGTCGGAACTGACTCAACGGCACCTAACAACAACAACATAGTCAGACTCAATGCCAACACCTTTGGGTCAAAAAATCAGAAAACTAAAGACTCACGACTCAAAAATGAGTTTCAGAAGAATAGACGACCAACATAGCTGAGATTTTACTACATGTCAATTTTTGTGCTAGAAGTGCATTGATATGCTTGTCCCATTGAGGCCACACAAAAATCCTCTATCACTATTTCCTATTTTACATGAGAAATCTTAAATTCTCACTCAAGAGTAAATACCTAATAATATTGACAAATTAGGGATTCTAATAATTTATGAGTGTGTTACATTAAAATGCATTCTATGCTCCCAGCAAATCTTTACTACTGTTAATGTTTTTCCTTCCTGATAAATTTTAAGTCTCCCACCCCTCCCCCCAGTGTTGTCTTCATAGAAGAAAGATAATATAAGTATTTTACCTATACACCTACTCCTTACCTATTTACTCTCTTGTTATCCAACATTTCGCATTTACAACACTAATAAAAAACCTACTATCTGACTATTTTGGACATTAATGACATACGTCTGGCATTAAAGAATGTCGAAGTGTGAGGCAAGAGTGACGCTGGCTGTGATGGTTAAGGTTATGTGTCAACTTGCCTGGGCCATGATTCTCAGTGGTTTGGCAGTTACGTGATAATGTAATTTGGCAGTTATACAACGATGTAATTTGGCAGTTATGTAATGATGTAACTTGGTAGTTATGTAATGATGTAACTTGGTAGTTATGTAATGATGTAGTCATTCTCCATTTTGTAATCTGATGTGGTCATCCTACATTTTTGAGTAACACAAATTTTCACATAATGACCTGGTCTTTGGAACTTAACTATATCAATAAGTGAGGAGTGGGTGTAATGTTTTTTCAGGAATATGAAAACAATTGTGAAGTGTCTGCTCAATATTGTCTCCTCCTCTGTGCCACAACATTTCTGCCGTTGTTAGGTGCCACCAAGTTGGCTCTGACTCATAGTGACTTTATGTACAACAGAATGAAATTTTGCCTGATGCTGTGCCATCCTCACAATCATTGCTATGTTTGAGTCCACTATTGTAACCATGTGTCAATCCATCTCATCGAGAGTCTCCCCCTTTTTCGCTGAGCCTCTACTTCTCATAAGGATCTATTAAAAATCCTTCCAAATTTCTTTTTATTCACTGAATGACATCTTCCAGTGATACTACTTGTGTAAAATAATGGTGACTCCCAACTAGGCAGAAGTTTTCAATAAGGGCCAAGGCTAATGCTAGATAAAGTTCTATGCAGATCAGAAATCACTTTAATCTCTTTCACTTCAACATATCAAAGATGGGAAGGAGGTTCCAGAATAAACAGTAAGGCAGCTTCAATATAACCCAAGAGGAGAAGAAAAGACGACATATTTCCAGTAATTCCAGACTGTGTAGAAAGACAAAATATAATCGGTAGAAAGATGACTGATTTGTAGATTACAAATGCTTTTACGTAGCTTTGTGCTCTGATTGAACTTGTTTCCAGACTACAAAAAATGTCTTTATATCAAGGTATGTTTTTATTTACTTAATTTGTGTAATATGTCTCAATGCCTCAAGGAAGTAAATGAGGGCATTATCAATGTAAATGAAGAGTCAGCTCTAAACTGTGATGCATTGGGAAAGAATACCCAGTCCTGATGTAGCACTGTCGGAAGGAAACTACGGTGGGTGTCAGTGACAGTTACCCCCAACTCAACTTGCTGTTTGGCAGGCGAGTATAATAACAAGGATTGGCTAATAGTATTTGTCCTCACTGGGGAAGGAAGAAAATTTCCAGGTTCTCTTCTTAACATCTAGTCTCCAAGGAGAGATAAGGACACCAAATGGTTTGGAGAAAGCAAATAAGCAGATTGGAAACTAGAAGAGAGAGAAAGGACCCACCCCCACCCACGAGAGCAGCTTGAACCCAAAGGAAACAATGTAGTAGATGTCCTATAGGAACAAAGCCTTCCTCTGGCTTGAGGTTGGTACACAAACATTGGATTGTTGCTGGGGCTGGCAGCAGATGGTAATGTGTCCTCTGCCAACACATGTCCTTTTCCTTTGATAATGGAGTCCAGAATTCTTGATGAATAGTTGGGTCAATTTCCTAGGTTTCTGGGTGGGGACTCAAATCAATAGAATTATGACACCTTGAAAGATAATACTGGCCTTAGTTAACAGAGGTCTCTGTTACAGGGTGTTACATAATCTTGCATTTCATTCATTCTTTTTTTTTAAGATTAGCTAGATCAAATTCCCAAAAACAATACTTATCCCACCATATAATATTTTTTTTCTAAAAAAAACTAAGGTCTCCCTAAGATTACAGCAATTCAATATTTGAAATGAGTTAGAACCAGATAGTTTATACTAAATTAGCCTCTTCAGTTATGCCAGTGAGCACGATACACAAACATGGAGTAAAATATAAAACACTTTTGGTGATGGAAGGTTCACTTTTGGTTCACAGAATTGAACACCAATATCATGCTAAAGTTTAGTAATACCTGTTCTAATTCAGTGACAAACTGAAAAGGAGGATTGCTTTTAACTGAAAGATTTGAGATAACCAAAAACAAACCCACGTCCATTGAGTCGATTCTGACTCATAGCGACCCTATAGGACAGATGGAACTGCCCCATGGGGTTTCCAAGGTTGTACATCTTTAGGGAAGCCGACTGCCACGTCTTTCTCCTGCTACTGCTGGTGGGTTCGAACCACCAACCTTTCAGCTAGCAGCCAAGCACTTTAATCTCTGTGCCATCAGTGCTCCTGATTTGAGATAAACTTACATAAATATGTTTTATAATCTACCTGGGTAATTCAGAAGAGAACTCTACTTGCAGCATGTACTAATGTCAGACAATAATCTCTGGTGTGCAAGACAAGAACTCAACTTCATTTTGTTTTATAGCCTGGCTTACCTGGGGTGTCAGTCCATTGGGGCCCCTCTCCTTTTCCAGTGTTGTATCTATATTTCAGGGGCATTAGAGAGGTTCCTAGGCACACAGGTCTCTTCCAGTATATCCATCATCTCATCCGATCCTCAGACATTAGCCCACACAGGTAGCCTCTAAGGTGTCTCTTATTCACATCTACAAGACCCTTTGAGATGTAGCACTCTCTACACTACTTCCAGGCCAGACCTGGGGCACTTGTATTTTCTGCTATGCTTCTATGATGAGTTATACCAGTTACCAGTTGCTGTCAAATTGACTCAGACTGTTGGTGACTGTGTGTCTGAGTAGAAATGTGCTCCATAGGGTTTTCAATGGATAATTTTTCAGAAGTAGATCACCAGGCCTTTCTTCTGAGGCACATCTGGGTGGACTTGAACCTCCAACCTTTGAGTTAGCAGCCCACCCAGGAACACTTGTGCTGAGGTATAGGAACCGTCATTTCTTTATGGTCCCACCCACTTACCCAAGCACACAGCCATCCTGTCTTGGAAGTTGCTGCTTCCTGAGACTCTAATCCGGGAGTCAGGGAATGGACTTGAGGGAGTATACGTCTGGTTTTGATCCCAAGATCCTTCTACTCAGCTTGCTTCCTCCCATTCACTCTGTCTTCTTTCCCATCCTAATGAATAATTTTTTAGAGTGTGTCAGGGGAGGGGCCAATTGTCTTACAATTTTTCTGCTATGTGCTTTGTCTTTGCACTAAACTCTCACTGTTGCTCAAGCACTGGGTTCCTCAATTTTGGCACTATTGACATTTTGGACCAGATAATTTGTTTCTGTTGGGGGCTGTCCTAACTGACAACCCAAACCATCTCCAGATATTTATTACCAAATACCCCTGTGAGATGAAAGCACCCTTGGTGGAGAACTACTTCTCTAAGGGCTTAGGCTTTTGGAAGCCAAAGCTCGTAAGATTCCCCGGAGACAAGGCACAGTAGACCAGCTGGCAGAAGGGTGGGCAAAGGGAAGGTGAGAAAGTGGGAGTTTATATTTTAAATTTTTCATACACCATCTCTTTGGCATGCAAGAAAAGGAGACAGAAATGTTAGAATAGCTACATACAAACACTTCCATAATTCCAAATACTTAGAAGAATACTGGTCTTGTATTTTTTATGAAATTACTGCTTTCTCCTTATCAGCCACAGCTCCCACTTTTCTAGGGAAAAAATTATGTCATATTGATGCAAATAAAGTAGATTACAGAAGCATGAGCAGGAAAAATGTTTAAAATTGCATTGCTGTAAAACATACGATTTCTTTCCTCATACAAATTAATCAGAAAATGCCATTGAACATAAAGAAAAAAAATAATAAAACCACTAAATATACATGCTTGTGTGGCATCAACCATGTCATATTTACTGTGGAAGAACAGCAACAATTCAGTTTTAAGACATCCTGAATTTCTGAACTTTAGGGAAAGGAAGCCACTCAACTTGTGTCACCCCATGACTAGTGTATGACTGGCCAAAGAGAAATGTCAGAGGCTGTTGACAGAGCAAGAATAATGAGTGTACATTTATGGCCTTTGTGAATAGTCCAGATCAATTGACTTGTTGACTAAGACCAAGTATTTCCTTCAAAGGATGAATCTTTGAGCAAAAAAGCTTTCCAGATGCAGCTCATATCCCGATGTTGGACTGGCCTTTTTGACGCCTTCTTAATCACCTTTCCCCAGGCAAAGGAAATTTTAAAACCTGCAAAGATCAACTAGCTTGCTTTTTTTTAGGCAATGTTTAGTAAGCAGTGCACTGACAGATGTGTTCATTCTAGTGACCAGTAAACAGCTTGGGAAACAGTGGGGCAGTTATTTGGGATGTTTGCCACTGAATACTTACCCCTCTCCCCACTTGCAGGTTGCTCATGTAGAGTAAGAATTTATGTCATTTGATGTTGAGCACACTTCTTCCTTCGGAGGGTGATGGTCATTAAGTCTGTCATATCTTTAGAGGTTTGCTTGCCTTGGGAGTGATTTCAGTTCACTTGAATTGTATATAGTTACCTTAACGTGACAACTGTTTTACTTTGGAATTGGTTTTCTTGAACACTTTGCTAGTGTCTGAGTTCCAAAGATGAAAATTTGAAGCTGTGACTTATTCTGTATATAACACATGGTTCTCCAATATCGACTAAAATGTTTATCATGTTTTCAGATTTTATTTTATATTTTATTGATTCTCAAAAATTTATGCCAATATTTTTAATGAATAGTTATAAATATCTGAATTGAAAGTTAACTAAATTGAATGTCAGCAAGAAATGCATATGAAAGAAAATATAACTAATAAACATGAAAAATGCTCAATTCATTAGTAAACAATGAAATGCAAATTAAACAAAAAAGATACATTTGTTTTTTATTTATAAATTGTCAGATATTAAAATTTTTAAGGTACATAGTACTGGAGATGGTGTATTATTAGTAAGAGAGAGAAATGTCACAATCTCTTTGGAAAATAATTTGACAATATAAAAAGGTCTTTTAAATTTCAAAGCCTAAGACAGGTAATTCTGAATCTGGGAATCTATCCAAAGGAAATAATCTTAAATACAGAGAAATGTTTGGGTACAAAGGTGCTCTTTGTAGTTTCTATTTACAATAGAAAAAAAGAGAGACAAAGAAAAAAGAACGTGTTTGACAATAAAAAAATATTTAAGTAAGTTGTGGTACATCTGCTCTGTGAATATGTATATAAACATTACATATGTTAATGCAGTGCTTCTAATAATGGAAAAATGTTTATGTTATAATATTTAATAAAATAAGCACTATACAAAATTATGTCTATATAAATTGTGTATCAAAATTATGTAAAAGTAATGCTTAGAAAAAAGACTAAAAATACAATAAAATATTAATATTTATTGTATTTCTACAATAAGCCTATGGGTATTTTTAAATTTTAATCAAGTGTTTCAGATTTTCCAGAAATTGTATGTTAATTTTTTATTCTTTTGTATCTGAAATAAAATAATTTTTAAAATGTGTATACATTTTTGAATGGCTACTCTACAATACTAATCTTCACACATATAGTTCTTAAACTATTTTTTCTTTAAATGACAAACTACCAGAATAACAACATAAAAAAATAGTGACTATAACTCCATATCCTGATCACACTATATTTTCAATTAGTCCACCTTGATCTGTCTTTGGTACAACTGATCCCTGCTTTAAATAATGATGAATTTATGTCTCATGCCTTGTTCCAATTCTTATAGATTACTAGTCAATTTTATTTCCAAGACCTCATGTACTCAATCTTCTCTGTTAGCGTAGCATGATATCCTCAATCAACAAATTAATTTTTGGCTATGGCTTATGTTTCTTTCTTTATTTACTCCTTGTATAATACCTGTCTTCTATTTTGCATTTCAAACTCTCATTCCCCTGTTTGGTAAACAGGAAGGAAACATCACACCTGTGGGCCTTCTTCTCTGGTCTTGTAATGTTGTAAATGTACTGGGTGGTCAGTATGAGCGCTAACCGACCCGTGTCATTCTACTATCTTCAGTCACCAGCAATCAAGGATTCCTGGACTACACGGCAATTTATGGGTCCTGTAGGATGTGTGAGTTCATTGAGATAGCAGGAAAAGAGGAAAATACAAATAAAATACACTGAAAAATGTTGTTTACCTTCAAAAATCTTCAATAATACTTAAGTAGCTCTCAATGTGCCATTGCTGAACTAACAGCATCGCTAACTCATTAGAAGTGAAAATTCTAGGGCCCCTCCACAGACTACTGAATCAGAAATTCTGGGGGTAACACCCAGCAATCTGTGTTTTAACAAGCACTCCAGGTGATTCTGATGCGCGCTAAAACTTGAGAACCTCTACTTAAGAGGAAATGGAAAGAAGACTTCTAAAGTAATATGCAAACTAATTTTGTACAGCACATTTCAAATAGGGTTGAGGCTAGCCAGGACACATTTTGGAGGAGATGAGAGGAGTTTTGAGCCAGACTTTTGAGCTGCAGGGGAACATGGGTTGTAGAGAAAAGGTAAGTGTGAATTTCTGGAGAAGGAGCCCTGGTGGTGCAGTAGTTGAGCGCTTGGCTGCTAACTGAAAGGTCTGTGTTTGAAACCCACCAGATGCTCTGCGGGAGAAAGATGTGGCAGTCTGCTTCCGTAAAGATTTATGGCCTTGGAAACCCTACAGGGTCGCTATGAGTTGGAATTGACTTGACAGCAGTGGGTTTGGTTTTGGTGTATTTCTGGAGAAAGGTGAAACATGCATTAAGGAGAATAATGTTAGCACAGATGAAAGTTTTATGCACATCTGTAGGAGTAGAAATCTACCTAATCCATTTTCCTGTTGGGCTGTTGCATTTTCCCCTACAGTTCTATGGTCTCTTTGGTCCTTTCTGAATTACAGTAGAATTTATATAGCTTGTTCCTGTTTTAAATAATGCTCCGATCCTTTAATATCTTCCCCAACCTGCCCTTGGATTCAAGGCTATTCTAATAATAAAACTCCTCCTCTTCCTTTTTTTTTTTTTTTTTTTCATATTTACTCTGGAGTTCAGGGTCCTCCCTGTAGATGTCCTTTCTGGTGACCCTCACTCCACTCCAGGTTGGTAGCTGTCATGGATTGAATTATGTCCCCCCAAAAATGTGTGTATCAGTTTGTCTGGGCCATGATTCCCGGTATTGTATGATTTTCCTATATGTTGTAAATCTTGCCTCTATGACATTAATGAGGGAGGATGAACAGCAGTTGCGTTAGTGAGGCGCGACTCAACCTACAAGATTGGATTGTGTCTTGAGGCAATCTCTTGAGATATAAAAGAAGCGAGCAGAGAGACAGGGAGACCTCATACTACCAAGAAAACAGTGCCAGGAGCAGAGCACGTCCTTTGGAGCCAGGGTCCCTGCGCGGAGAAGCTTGTAGGATGAAATAAACTTGTCTTTGTTAAAGCCATCCACTTGTGGTATTTCTGTTATAGCAGAATGCTAGATGACTGAGACAGTAGCTGAGAGCACTTGCTCACCTCGCTCATGGTGGCGCTTCACTTGGCGACAACTCCCAGCTCAGCTGAGAACAATTCTGCTTACAAATCCAATGCAAGTTCCTATTTGTTGGCAGGAAAGGTCACTTTCCTTGAACCTTTCTCTCTTTTATTGGTACTTTTTGAAGCCTGGCTAGTTTTTCTTTTTTGCCTCCTAAGTGTCAACACCTTGTTCTCCAATCCCCTCCCGAGCCCTGTTTTTCCCTTCTAAAACAGGCCTTTCCTGGTTAGATTCAGTGGACCATGGTGCTTGCTTCCTACTCCTTGGTCCTAGGCAGAATCCACTATAATAGTTATCCACACAATTCTTCTAGCCACTTTCTGGGATGTGCCTAAACCAAAAAAAAAAAAAACACACAAAAAAACAAAAAAGTGGAGTTGATTCTGACTCATGGCTATCCCATGTATGTCAGAGTAGAACTGTGCTCCATAGGGTTCTCAATGACTGATTATTCAAAAGTAGATCACCAGGGCTTTCTTCTGAGGAGCTGCTCGGTGGACTTGAACCTCCAGCCTTTTGGTCAGCAGGTAAGCATGTTAACCGTTTGCACCACACAGGGACTCCTGGGATGTGCCTAGGCAGGAGAAATCCATGGATTTTCTTTTCCACATGACCTGCTTAGGGTGGTCTTCATGGACCATATGCTGTTATTTCCTACTCTTCACCCTTAAAACACTTCAACTTGTTACAAGCCAGGCTGAAGAGTCCCTGACAGCAACATTTGTAGCAGGGGTACTCATCCACCTAAAGAAAACGTAGGAGAGCTTCTATCCTCTTGCCCTCAGCTCAGCTTCACAAAAGTATTCCCCACTTAGGATATAAATCTCCATATAGGTCTATCTGCTGGCTTTCTGCAGCTGTATCAAGTATTCTTCTCAGATCAGCGTTCCGAAAATGTCCAAAGAAAGAAAGAACGTATATTGTTGTTACTCTGGACCTGTAAAATAGCATGCCTTCCAGCAACTCCATGTCTTCATGTCCATATTTACGTTCCAGAATTCACTATTTTCCAAATTCTAAACTCACCCAAACTCTTTCCTGCCTGGGCACTGTTCCCAGTAAATTATTTATTATGCTTTACTCACATAATTTTTGCAGGATATTTTCTTATCTTTACTCAATTTGTCTTATTCTGGCAGGCAGGATGGGTTCTACTGGTAGATAAGGAAGGTAATGTGATTTAGAGGATAGTAAATGGTTTCCTGCACAATGTCTTCCTTACTAGTATGACACAAGGCCGGCATTTTAATTGGTCTGTCTCATTTCCCAGCTTGCTCTCTCTCCCACACTCCTGCCCCATATTTTCAACAAACTTTGTTCAACATTCTGGCATGTTTGGTAATTCTAGAACAGGGCTTCTCAAACCTTAGTGCAAAACACATCCTCCCTGGGATTGTTAAAACTGAAACTGCCTCCACTCCCAGGCATTCTGAATAGGTCCTGAGTAGGGCCCGAGAATTTACATTCCTTGCAAGCTCCCAGGTGATGTTGACATTGCAGGCCTGAGGAAAACACTTTGAGTACTGACTGTTTATATCCTTCATTTTTGCAACTGCAATTGTAATTACGTTTAATTTTTATATGTGAGGCAGACACTGTTGATGGTTCAGCTATGTAACAGCTGTTCTCCCTTTTTCTTTAGTAACAGATTCTAATTTTATTCAGAGACTTACCGAAGTCCCTTGCATCAGGAAAGCCTGTCCCCAATCCCAGCCCCGGAATAAGATTCTTGATGAGTTTAAGATAAGTTAATAAATTAAAGTAATAGTAATTCTATCCCCCTGTGAATGGCTTGGAGTCCCTGGGTGTCACAAACGGTTAAGAACTCGACTACTAGTTGAAACGTTGGTGGTTAGAACCCACACAGAGGTGCCTCGGAAGAAAGGCCTGGTGATCTGCTTCCGAAAGGTCACAGCCTTGAAAACCCTGTGGAGCACATTTCTACTCTGCAGTACATTAGCTTGCCTCAAGTCGTAATCCACTCAACAGTAACGAGTTTGTTTGTTTGCTTTGATGAAAGGCTTAGTAAGGGGTATATGACCAAATCCTGGCCATTATAAGACATGAATGAAGTCTGCTGAGAGCTCCTGAAAATTCTTCTTATCTCTCAAGAAGACATACCTGAAAGAAATAGTCATTTTCCTAATTCCAGATTGATGGTGGAGCCCTGGTAGTGCAGTGGTTAAGAGCTTAGCTGTTAACCAAAAGGTAGGCAGTACAAATCCACCAACTGCTCCTTGGAAACGCTATGGGGCAGTTCTACTCTGTCCTATAGGGTCGCTAGGAGTTGGAATCGACTCAACAGTAACGGGTTTTTGGGTTTGGAGTGATAGTGTATGATTGCAGAGTCCTGTATCCAGCTTGTGATCATGAAGAGAGCTTGTGAAATGCTGAGGACAGCAGAGCTGAAAGAAAGAAAATAACTAGGTCCTTGAACATGATAATGAGAAAACAGTTCTACACTGTCCTACAGGGTTGCTATAGTCGGAATCAACTTGATGGCAATGGGTTTGGTTCGGTTTCTTATGGAGCCACCCTACCTCAGGAACTTCTTATTATGTGGGATTTCTTACAACTGAAAGCATATTAATTGATATTATCTATCTTATCTATCATCAGTAATATACACATGGTGAAGAATACTTAACAAACCGATCTCTCACTTTAAAATCCTCTATCTCTGTCTCATCTATATATCTATCTTAAACTTGTCTCTAAAATTGTATTCTATTTCCTTAATAAATATTTGATAAAAAAAAGATAGTTATAGCAGATAGATATAGAGATAGTTACAGAACAGATAAAATACAGCTACAGTACCAGGGAAGGTTAGCTTACTACCCATCAACATCATATCAAGAAATAATTATCCACATTTTCTCCTATCATGGAGAAATTCAAAAGGAATAGAATATAGAAAAGTTAAGTTTAAGGGTGGGGGGGCCATAGGAAGACAAAAATTTCAGAGTCTACTCAAAAGAGTAGGCCTACATAGGGTACGAAAATGGGGAATCCTAGATTTCTATCCACAGTAGAAAGGCACTGGGAGACTCTGTTTTCAAAATACCATTGTGGTGTCCATCCATGCACTCTTATACCCTGTGAAGTTATTCTCCATGCTGTAGTAAGTGTGATTAAAAAAACAAAAACAAATCTGATCATGACATTCTCATTAGAACACTTTATAGGGTCCCCATATTTTTTAAGATGTTGCTGTTAGTTGCTACTGAGTCAATTCTGACTCATGGCTACCCCATGTGTGCAGAGTACAATTCTGACTCATGGCTACCCCATGTGTGCAGAGTACAACTGCTCCATAGGGTTTTCAAGGCTGTGATCTTTTGAAAGCGGATTGTCAGGCCTGTCTTGTGAGGAGCTTCTGGGTGGGTTAGAACTGCTAAACTTTCAACTAGTATTCAAGTGCTTAACTGTTTGTACCACCCAGTGACCCCCATCTTTTTTAAAGATAAACATCCCAAATCCTTCACTTGGCCTACAAGGTCCTGCATGACCTCATCCCCCCATCTCTCAGCCTTATCTAATACCACTGTCTCCACACCCTTTCCATCTTAGTAGGTTTTGCTCTAGCCCCAAAGGCCTGCCCTAGTTCTATGTTCCTGCCATGTACTTACTGCCTCCCAGCTTTTGCATACAGCACTTCCTTTTCCTAGAAGCATCTCCCACATCTTTGCCATCACTTCCTTCACCTTTCATCTTTCATACTTCAACTTAAATGTCACTGGTTTTTTAGAGAAACATTTCTTGAGACCAGACGAGTTCTTGTTCTGTCCTTATACATTCTTTTAATACCATAATTCTTTTTGGGGGGTACTTACCACAATTTTAATTGTATAATTAGGTGTACCATTAATTATTTAACATCTGTCTCCTAAATTACCATGTGAGCCCTTGAGGGCACAAACACACCTGTTTATCATCACAGCCCTAACACCAGACACTAAACATGGGTTGAAACAATCTCTTTTTTCTCAGGCACCATCTCTAATGACTGTAAGTACACTCACCCACTCTTCCGTCATCAAACACTCAATAAGTAATAGTCAACTTGACTTTGCATATGATCTTTCCCACCACTACGGTCAAATGGGCATAAATAGACATTCATTTTCCTGATTTATGGATTAGAAACCGAGGCCCAGAGAAGTTACTACACCTGTCCTTATTTGTACTATGTTGGCATTTGCACTCAGAAAACCTGATTCCTTCTCTCCGGCTTCATGGATGACGCGACCTCCAGGACATCGTTACTCAGTCTCCTCCAGGACAAACACGCTCATACTGAACCATTCTACAGCTCTGTCACAATCTCTGTTTGCAAATTCTTTCCCTATTCCTCTGCACCAGAATTCTTTGCAGCTTACCCCTACCTGAGTCATTTGTGGAAAGCATATGAGGACGCATTGTATGAAACACACCAGCCCACCCAGGACTGTCCCACTGTTTTTCCAGGCACAAAGGGTGAATGGAGTGTTCTAGGAATATCTTTGAGAAAGAACATGTCCTTCCAAATCCCACGCACTACCTGCAGAATGCTACAGAATATCTGGCATTTGCTTATGTATAAATAAAGACCTGGGAAAACTTGACAGTGAATAAAAGATTTTTAGTTCCTTCTGGAAAAGAGTAATTCTAGGAGATACATTAATGTAGGTCATGGAAATTAGCACTCAGGCAACCGAAAGTCCTCACACCACACTCTAGGCCTATAGAGAAAACCAGTATAATAGTTGGTAGTGTATGTGTAAGAGACAAGTGGCTTCTGAGAAATTCCTATAAGAGCTGCAGACTTTTCTCCTCCTCCTGTTTCTCCTCCTAACACTCCTCTGACTCTAGCTCAGGATTTAGATTCTTCAGCAAAGCACTATTGGCTGCTCCCCCACCACCTCCATGCTTTTGCATTCATGCAAAGAAGCAGTTCAGTCGAGATTCCCTGAAAGTATTAAGAAAGAGAAACGAGAAGGCCTCAAATTTAAAAGGGAGAAAGGCCCAGTTTAGGGGCCACTGGAGTGTTGGGAAATACTGTGTCATAAATTTATCATCAAAGTTACATGCCTCTTTTTCATCAATGAATAATAGTTGTTGAGTATCTGCTCCAGGTTCAGTTTTATAATAGGAGCGATTGGGAAATCCAGAAGAACAGTGAAGCAAGTGGGAAGGCAGAGTAGAAAGAACAAAGTTCTTAGCGTCAGAAGTATGGACATGGTTTCAAGCCTTCCACTTACTGGATGAACTTTCTTTGGGCCAGTATTTTATTTGTAAAGCACTAACAGCATTTCCTACTTCATAAGGTTGTTGTAAGAATTAAGGAAGAAAATAGTATCAAGAAAAAAATAAAGAAAGAAACCCCAAAACAAACTAACTTAGCATTTTGTTAGATCTTTCATTCAAGCAAATATTTTTGAAGACCTGCAATGTACATTAAGAAACTTACCAGAGAAAATCTAAATCTTCATAGTAGACTCTTACTTATCCTTCAAGGTTCAAATCAACTGTTACCTTTTCTAGTTATGTCATTCCCTTAAATAGATCTCTTCCTTAATTAAATCTCAAATTCCCTTACTACATTGCATTGCTTTATATATTTGTTTACATGTCCATATTCTACTCTGAACTATGACTTCCTCAAAGACAGAGATTGTGCCCTACTCATCTTTCTTTATTATTATTATTATTGTTGTACTTTAGGTGTAGGTTTACAGACCAAACTAGCTTCTCATTAAACAGTTAGTACACATATTTTTTTGTGACATTGGGTACTGTCTTAGGCTGGGTTCTCTAGAGAAGCAAAACCAGTAAAGCATATAAATATATATAGAGAGAGATTTATGTCAAGGAAATGGTTCACATCACTGTAGAGGCTGGAAAGTCCCAAGTCCTTGGATCTGGATAGAGGTTTCTCTTGATTTATGTAGCCACAGGGGCTGGTGAACCCAAGATTGGCAGGTCAGAGAGTAGGGCTCCTGCTCACAGGCTGTGAAGATCAACGAATCCCAAGATCGGCAGATAAGCTGATAGCTCAAGTCCCAAGAACCAGAGGTCAGATGAACAGGAGGCAGCTGCAGGATCCAGAGAGAGCAAAAAAGCCATAACGTCTGCTTATATTCAGAAGCAGGCCACACCCCCAAGGAAACACTCTTTCAACTGATTGGCTACTCACAGCAGATTCCATCATGGGAATGATCACATATAAACACTGAGAATCATGGCCCGGCCAAGCTGACACATAATCTTAACCATCACAGTTACCAACTCCACAACATGTCAACACTCTCCCTTCTCGATCTTGAGTTCCCTATTACCAGCTTTCTTGTCCCCTCCTGCCTTCTAGTCCTTGCTCCTAGGCCGGTGTGTCTCTTTAGTCTCATTTTGTTTATGGGCCTGTCTAATCTTTGGTTGAAGGGTGAACCTCAGAGGTGACTTCCTTACTGAGCTAAAAGGGTGTCCGGAGGCCATACTCTCGGGGCTTCTCCAGCCTCTGTCAGACCAGTAAGTCTGGTCTTTTTTCTGTGAGTTAGAATTTTGTTCTATAGTTTTCCCCAGCTCTGTCTGGGGCCCTGATTCATCTTTCTGCTCCCATGGTGCCTGGTGCAGCACCTAATGCAAATACTTTTATTGAATGATAGATAGACAGAATGAATGTATGAAAACGTGAATGGATGCTAAGTGTGAGAACAGCCTGTGTCCTAAAGGGAAAATCAGCATTGATGTAAGAAGACTGCATTGATCAGAATAGAAGATAGGTTTTGACTTGGAGGGGGAAAATAAAGTGAACACTGTCAGGTCCAATGATGGAATCCCGGAGATCCATCTTGAGAATGTGGACTTAATTTTGTAAATGGTCAAAGTTTGTTATGAGTCCTTTAGTAGAAACATGTTGCTGTTGTTAGGTGCTGTTGAGTCAGTTCCAATTCATAGCGAACCCATGTACAACAGGACAAAACACTGTCCTGTCCTGTGCCATGTTCACAATCATTGTTATGACTGAGCCAATTGTTGCAGCCACGGTATCAATCCATCTCGTTGAGGGTCTTCCTCTTTTTCACTGATGCTCTACTTTACCAAGCGTGATGTCCTTTCACAGGGACTGATCCCACCTGATAACATGTCCAAAGTATGTGAGATGTAGTCTTGTCATCCTTGCTTCTAAGGAGCATTCTGATTGTACTTCTTCGAAGACAGATTTGTTCATCTTCTGGCAGTCCACGATACAGTCAATATTCTTCACCAACACCACAATTCAAAGGCAGCAGTTCTTCTTTGGTCTTCCTTATTCATTGTCCAGCTTTCACATGCATATAAGGCGATTGAAAACACCATGGATTGGGTCAGGCGCACCTTAGTCTTCAAGGTGAACATAGTAGGAACAAATTATTATTCAGACAAGAAAAAAATATACAACTGGGAATTCTGTTTATAGTCAATATCTCAAAACACATGTACTAGAAAATTCTCGAAAGCCAAAGAGAGTTTTCCCATCCTGTGAGAGCCCTTCTGCTAACCTGTGGCAAGAAGTCATCAGAACACAGTAGTGTGTCTATTCAGAAACAAGGTGGATGGAGAAAATTGATTATAAACACAAAGTGTTGAATAACGCTGATATCAGAAGTGTATGAAGTAGACTCATTTAAAAATATAAACTTGAATTGTTTTCATTTTCTTTTTGCAGTTTTCACTTGCAATAAAAAAATTTTTGTGTGTAGAAAATGATAAAAACAGCTTTTATGTGAGCCACCTGTAAAGTCAAGTTTATTCCTTACAGATAAACATGTGCAGAAGAAAAATACGACCTACACAGTGTTAATATAAGCTATAAAGAATATATTTTATTACCAGACTTTTACTTAGCATTTTCATAATACTAAAATATCCTTATGAACCCAAAGATCAATGAAGCCTCCAAAATCAATTAACACTTCAAGGAATAATTTATCTCTTGAGATAATTTGATTTATTGAATCTTTTGTCATAGACCCCAAATTTGCGAGTTCCTTGATTTGAAGGATTATATTAGATGTTTTAGTTTCCATTATTCCTGGAAAGCTTCAAGTCAAGCAGTTTTAAGGGAATCCTTTGAAATGTAAGAGGGAGTTGAGAAATAAAATCACCAATCTATTCCTTATGATACGAACAAGCCTCCATGTCACATGTTTTATAGGATCAACATTTCTTGTGTTAGATTTTAGTCAAGTGGGATGTAATGGTCATGGAACTGGGCTTTTTTCCCCTTAATATTATAAACAAGGTTATAAGATGCTGTTCTCAAGTACCATATGTCTTCCCTTCAATTGTTAGAAACCATTTCTAAAGATCTAACACAAGAGCAGATGAGCCACACTGGCTGGATTTGGGGATAATTGGATTTTCTTTTCTCTTCACAAAAATTATGCATGCCTGGGAAGAATGGCAAGAATAAACTTCAACTGATGCCTGCTAATTACCATCAGCTAGTGGCTGGCTTTTGAAATCTGATTTAAGAAAAAAATAAATAAAATAAAACTGCAGGCTTGGCTGTTAGAAACTTGTATGATGTTTAAGCAATGATGGGGGAAGCCCAATGTTAAGCATGCTACACTTTGGACCAAACCCAACTGATGTTTCTTATCCTTGTTTATTTTGTTACTTGACATGATTCAACTCATTAAGGATTTCAAAGGTCCGAGGGAAAGTACTTCTACTTTGCCAAGGCATCCCTAGTTGGAATTCCATTATCTCTCATGATCCGAGAAAGGGATTTCCTCCTACTCAGTTCTGAGTAATTATCTGTAAGCAAACCGTTGGTGTTCTCAAAGAGTGACTGTACTGAGTTGATGGTTCACCATGAATCATTCATGCAGCAGGCACCTTCAATGAGCGGGTGAGGAGGGCTCACACTGATTTGCAATGTTTAGCTGAAGTATGGCTTTCTTATTAGTTTCATTTGCTTCATCAGTGCTGATGCTTATCCCTGTAAACTATACCCTTTCCTAAAATGATTACAGGAAAGGAAAAGAGAACAAGCATATGCAATCAGTCCTTCCTGCTTTACCGAGTCTAATTGAGATTGTGCCTTAGGAAATACTGCTTCCTCCTTTCAGAAGTTGGCAAGTGTTCGCTCTCATTTTTTTGGTTTGCTTTTCTGTCCCCCCTCCAGTGAAACAAATGGTATAAAATAGAAAGTGGAATATATACATATATATATACACACACATATATATATATACACGCACATATATATACACTTATATATACATATATGTTGTTGTTCTGTACCATCGAGTCAATTCTGACTCATTGCGACCCCACGTACAACAGAACAAAACCCTGCCCAGTCCTTTGCCATTTTTATAATCATTGCTTTGCTTGAGCCCATAGTTGCAGTCACTGTGTCATCCATCTTGTTCAGTGTCTTCCTCTTTTTCACTGGCCCTCCACTTTACCAAGCATGGTGTCCTTTTCCAAGGACAGATCTCTGTTGATAACATGTCCAAAGTATGTGAGACATAGTCTCACCATTGTGGCTTCCAAGGAGCATTCTAGTTGTACTTCTTCCAAGACAGATTTGTTCGTACTTTTGGCAGTCCATGGTATATTCAATATATATGACTAAAAAACCAAACCTGTTGCCGTCGAGTCAATTCAGACTCATAGCGACCCTATAGGACAGTAGAACTGCCCCATAGGGTTTCCAAGGATGGCTTGGTGAATTTGAACTGCTGACCTTTTTGTTAGCAGCTGTAGCTCTTAACCACTACACCACCAGGTTTTCCTTCTCTCTCTATATATATATATATATAAATGCAGAAATATATATAATTCTGCATTTTATACTACAACTTTTTAAAGTTTCCCTTTTGTGGGGAGATGGGTGATCGATTACCCTAAGACTATGATGAAAGCTTGCCCCGCCCTACCCCCCTAGAGTAATTCAACTAGCCACATATTCACAATAACTGACATACAGTTTTAGGAGGGTTGAAGTCTGATGTCAACTATGGACCCCCAGCCTCCCCTCCAAAGACATCGAGTGAAACTTCTGCTCTGCAAGTTCCAGTAATTATTTTACTGGAATTTGAAGGCAATGAAATCTGAGGGCTTTCTTTTCTTTAATTTGTTGATAACCTCTCCTGACTAGGCATGTTGCAAGGCTCAAGAAAGAACAGCTTAAAGGGGAACATGGTAAGGTTCAGGACTCTGGGCCATACTGGTTCTTAACATGGTTCAAAAGGCTTTTTAAGAGCTTCAAAGATAAAGCAACACTACATCATAGAGATTACCCTGGCAAGTCCCTAGGCCTTTCCTATTCTTTTCTTTTCTTTTTTTTTTTTTTAATAACAGCTTTATTGAGACAGAAAACAATTTATATACTATACAGTTCACCCATTTAAAGTATACAATTCAATGCTGTCCGCAGAGTTTTGTAGCCATCACCACAATCAATTTTAGAACATTTTCATCACCTCAAAATAAATTCATACCGATTAGTAGTCAGTCTCCACTTTCCCCCAGCCCTGGGCAACTACCAATCTTCTTTTTATCTCTATGGATTTGCCTACTCCAAATGAGACCTCACTTGGGATTTGCCCATTGCATTACTCTTATACAGGACTCTTGCCCAAAATGAAATTCCTATAAATCTACTCACTTGAATTAAACAATTCTACACTTTATTGTCTAATGTAATTGAAGCATTCTGTTAGGCTTGCAGAAGTATCCAAGGTGAGCTTCAACCTAGTTATGGGAATTATTCTAAAAAGAAGCGACAAGTGCCATGAATGTAGTACATAGAGCTATGAGACTTCAAGATGCCCCAGCAGCCTTGCTCTCTAGAGCTGGTAGGCCTGATCCTCAGCTGTAAAGTCAATACCCATCAGGCATAACCCCCAAACAGTTTCCCATTTATGGTCAACATCCTAAACCATTCATTCTACTCCCAATCCTGATACTTGTAATTCTTATGTATATCCTCATAACGTCTCTTTGGATCTTGTGGCAGAGATGGATAGTTGTCTCTCCAAATATATGTTCTACTCATCTTCTTTAGTAATATAACTCCCAATTTTTATCTGGGCACATAGCCACCTTACAAGTTTCCCTTGTAGGCACATGTAGCCCTATGACTAAGTTATGGGCAGTTATATGACATCAAAAGTGTTGCGTACAACTTCAGGGAGATGTTCTTAAAGGGAAGAGGTATGTCTTTTTTCGTCCTCTTCTTCCTTCCTTTTGGCTGTAATTCAGACATGGGGACTAGAGCCAAGCAATCATCTGCAGTCATCTTGAGCCATCTGGTGAGTATCACATTTTGAGAATGACGACCAAAAAGATTGAAGGTGTGTGAGTTCCTAGAAGGATCTTGGGTCCCTAGAAGTATCCTGGATACCCGGACTAACTACCTCTGAACTTTAAAAAAAAAGAGAACGAAAGAGAGAAACAAACTTCTGTCTTATTTAAGGTACTGTTATTGGGGGGTTTTCATCCTAACTGATAAAGTCTGGTAATCCTTTACTGCTTCTCAGGCTCTGACCTCTTTTACCCTCCATCATTGACATCTCATCCCCTTCCTTGAATTACATTACTTCAGGACTCTCCAGATAAATACCCAGCCTTATCCTGCTCCTGGTATGTGAAAACTCTGGGAAGCCATCCTCAACATTTTTGCCCCAGGTTCTTAAACAAGACTTGGACACTAAGGGAAGAAATTATACTCACAAAAGAAAACCAATAGAGGCTTCATGGGAAAAAAAAAAAAAAAAGACTTTCAAGATAATGGATGAGAACTAAATAATAAAAATGGAGGCACAGGTCTTTTCCATCAGGGGGAGCAAAGTAAGACAATACATGTTTGAGGAACAACAATAATCTAATTTCCCTATGGAATAGATGGAAACTGGGCTGGAAACACAGATTGAGCCCCTATTCTTGAAAGCGTGGATAAGAGTTATACCTCTTTGCCTAGGTAGTAATCAATCCATTTGAAAACTTTCCAATAATCTGCACCAAATGGCAAGAGCGATCTTCTTAAATCGCAAATCTGATCATGTCATACCCTATCTTCCTCCAGTAGCTTCTTATAGCTGTTAAGGTAAAGTCACAATTATCAACATGGCCTCTAAGGGCAGAAGCATCTGGCCTCTACCCACTTCCCGGGTTATTTTCCCCTCACTCACTGCTTTCTGAACATGCTACCTTCTTTCTTTTCCTTATCATGTCAAATTCCTTCTCAGCCTTTCCACAGGCTGTTTGTTCTGCTTACTCTTTTGTGACTCCTATGATATCCTGAGTTTCAACCCTCCATGTCTCAGCTTAAAATCCTATTTCTTACTCACACTAGCCCAGACTAGACCAGATCCCCTTGGTATCTGCCCTTAGAAAATGTTGTATTTATCCTTTATCTCTCAGTTGTAATTTAAATTATGTCATGATTTTGGGGTCACCATGAGTCAAAACTGACTTGATGGCAACTAACAACACAACGATGATTATTTGTTAAATATCTATTTCTGTCACTAGGTCATGAGGCCAACAATCATGTCTTCCTTTTTTACTATTGTTTTCTAGAACCTAGAACAGTGCCTGGCCCAGATTAAACTCCAGTAAATATTTGCTAATTAATAAAGAGCAAGGATACTATCTGAATTATACTTTAAAAGAAAGATAATAATAGTACACTAAAAGAATACATGGGGATTCGGGGCAGTGCATTCTCTAAACCAAAAACAAAGTACTTAACGTGTATTATTAGTTTTTTAGCACTGTCACAGCAAAGTACCACAAATTGAGTATCTTACAACAACAGAAATTTATTTTCTCACAGTTCTGGAGGCTGGAAGTCTTAATTCAGGGTGTTGGCAGGGCCATGCTTTCTTGAAGGTTCCAGGGAAAGATCTTTCCTTGTCTCTTTCACCTTCCGGTAGCCCTAGGCATTCCTTGGTTTCTGGCAGCATAACTCCAGTGTCTGCCTCTGCCTTCTCATGACAGTCTTCCCTTCGTGTCTGTGTGTTTGTGTGTCTCTTCTCCTCTTCTTGTATGGACATCAGTCATATTGGATTAGAGGTCACCCCACTTCAGTATGACTTTATGTGAACTTTAATTCTATCTGTTAAAATGCTATTTCCAAATAAGGTCAAATTCACAGATGGTGGGGATTAGGACTTGAGCATATCTTTTTGGTAGACACAAATTAACCCATAACAACATACTATACTGAAATTATCTGTTTATATTTCTATTTCTACCATTGGATAACAAGCTTCTCAAGGGCAGGAGTATGTATATTTATCTTTAAATGTCTAATACACTGTTGTTGTTAGGCGCCATTGAGTCAGTTCCGACTCATAGAGACCCTATGAACAACAGAACGAAGCAGTGCCCAGTCCTGCGCCATCCTCACAATTCTTGCTACGCTCAAGCCCATCGTTGCAGTCACTGTGTCAATCCTTCCCATTAAGGGCTTCCTCTCTTTCACTGACGCTCTACTTTGCCAAGTATGATGTCCTTCTTCAGGGACTGGTTCCTCCTGATAACATGTCCAAAGTACCTGAGACAAAGTCTTGCCATCCTTGCTTCTAAGGAGCATTTGACTGTACTTCTTCCAAGACAGATTTGTTCATTCTTCTGGCAGTCCATGGTATATTCAGTATTCTTTGCCAGCACCATGATTCAAAGGCATCAATTCTTTGGTCTTCCTTATTCATTCTCCAGCTTTCGCATGCATATGAAGTGATTGAAAATACCATAGGTCTGATTCATAATACTTATTGCAATGTACAAAGCTATCTATGTTTTCTCTTTATTTGACCTTTAATACTCTGTCTGTGGTCCTCTGATCCCTACTCTCTCCACAGGGGCTAGTACCCAGGCCCATGAACTTTAGGACCTGTAGGCTGGAGCTCAACCCCTGGTTTTAACCCTGAGCACCAGAGTACCAAATTTGTATATCTAAATGCCTACTTTAACGTCTCAAATTTAAGAGAATTATTGGTTCTGTCCCTCTCCTACTCCTCCAATGCTGTTTGTTTCATGTCTTCTCCATTTTAAAAAGTGGAATCACCATTCCTCTCAGTGTTCAATCTAAACCCTTGATCTTGCCTTCCCCTCATGCCCCATATAGCTAAACTATAAGCAAGCTCTGCAGTTCTACCTAAACAACCATACCTGGGGGCCACTGGATTCATTATACTTCATTCTCACTGTCCTCTTTATAGAACTGTCACATTCAGTTACTCCAGTCACCTCTCGACTGGTTTCTCTGTTCTCTCTCTCCACCCTCTAATCCATTTCAACAAAACAGGGTGATCTTCTAAATCTGTAAATTAGAACATATCACTTCCTTGTTTAAAACATTTCAGTAAGTTCCCATGGCCTATGATATTCTAGAAGACCTGACCTCAACATATATTAATAGTTTCATCTAGTATCCTCTCCTGTCACCTACTACGTTCCAGCCATATTGGTCTTTGTTCTGTTCTTCAAATACACCAAATTCTTCTCCTCCTCAAGCCTTTTGGTCTTGCTGTTTACTCTTCCTGGAATGATTTTCTCTTAGCCTTGTCAAAGCTAAATATTTCTCATCTTTCCAGTGTTTACCCAAAACAATTACTCCTTAGGGAGACCTAACCTGACCATTCTATGTAAAGGGGCCTCTAGTTACTTTCTAATTCATCAGTCTATTTATTTTCTTCATTTATCATCATCTGAAATTTATATTGTTTATTTGTTTTCTAGTTTTTAATCGGAGTCTGGGTGGCACAAGCAGTTTGAGATTGGCTGCTAACCTAAAGATTGGTAGCTCAAATCCACCCAACAGCTTTGCAGAAGAAACACCTGGCCATCTGCTTCCATAAAGATTACATCCAAGAAAACCCTATGGAACAGTTCAACTCTGTAACACTTGAGGTTGCCATGAGTTGGGAGCTGACTCATGGCAGCTAACAACAGCAGTAATTTTTGATCATCTCCCCTCACTAGACTGTTACCTCCTTGAGGCAATGGATTTTGTTTTCTTTTTACTAGTTTTTCACAGGACTTACACTATAATAGGCCCTTAGTAAATATTTCTTGAATGAATGAATGGATAAATGAATGTTTGTGGAGTAGACTGAACAGAATAGGAGAAGCAATGGCAGTGGGAGAAGTAATGGCACATTTTTGGAAAAGAAATTGGTGAGGAAGGAAACCAAACAACAAAAGATAAACATGAAACAAAAAGATTCTGGAAGCTAGGTTTTAACAGGTCTGAGCCCTGGATCCCTTTGCGAATTTTACGAAATCATTTGACATGTAATTTCAGAGGTCATCTGGTTACTCTGAATTTTATCCAAGAGCCTCTCAGCAGAAGTCAGAGATGCTAGGATAAGAATTTCTAGAGGCAAATCGGTGACAGCTTTATCCTTCCAGAGAGTATTTCATTCTGAAATTGAGCTTCCATCTAACATCGTTCTTTTGACACTTCAAACATTAAATCAAAATTCCCTTTTTAGATGCTCAGGAGTGATAGTACCTAGCTGGTACTGTATTAGCCTAGCAAAATTTTAGGTTAGGCAAAACTGTACCAGATGAAATATGAAACAAAAGAGTTGCCCCAAGAATCTGTTTCCTGCATCTGGAGTTACTCCAGATTGACCTGACTTGGCTAGGTCTCACCTTAATCATAATTATAATATATACCATAAGTCAGAATCGACTTAATGGCAAGTAACAACAACAAATGTGTATAACCAAAACCCAAACTCATTGCCAATTCACAGCAACCCTATAGGTCAGAGTAGAACTGCCCCATAGGGTTTCCAAGGAGCAGCTGGTGGATTCAAACTGCTGACATTTTGGTTAGCAGCCAA
>NW_004443949.1:17911845-17945810 GCF_000243295.1 Trichechus manatus latirostris | reverse complement strand
TGTATATCTATCTATATATATATCTTATTGCCATAGAGTTAATTCCAACTCATAATGACCCTATAGGACAGAGTAGTACTGCTTCACAGGGTTTCCAAGGCTGTAAATCTTTAAGGAAGCAGACTGCCACATCTTTCTCCTGCAGAGCAGCTGGTGGGTTCCAGCCGCCAATCTTTCGGTTAGCAGCCGAGGCTTAACCATTTAACCAATTATAACACATATAATTAATACATATTATTAATTAATTAAAATATCGGAATTTCTCAGGGTCCACACTGTGCTCATAGCTTCCAGATAAAAATAAATTATTGCCAAACTGTGTGGATACAAGGACTTTAAAATGGACCCAAAGGTCAAATAAAATTTTTCCACTGGTATTAGTCCAGAGGATAAGGAAATATGTGTCTTTAGAGCTAGTCTTGTGTGCACATCAAATATACATCATGTTGAAGACACTGTGGGGCCATCTACCCTCCTGCCTGCTGGATTACACCGAAATAATATCAAATTTTACTAACGCTCCCTAGGAAACTTTACTTGCCTGTACTGGCTTGCTTTCATGGGACGTAGTCCAGGATAAGCAGGGAAACATTTTCCCCAGTATTTTATCTGAGTTTGTTCAAGGAACTGAAATCATCGTGTACTGAGCCACATGCCATGTGCAAGGCCTCTGACTAGCAGAGAAAACTCTAAGGAATCGTTATTCAGTGACTCTTGCCATTTGCAAACCTGTGGAATTCAGGTGCCCACAGGAAGGAGTGGAGAGGTTTTTCCAGCCTGAGCATATCAGCCGTCTCACCACAAGAACCTTCTGTTTTGGCTGAAGTCCTTCTATCAGACCCACGCTGTTCTTTATGGCCAAACGTGAGTTTAATGTGTCTGCTCTGCATTCTGTTGGTCAAGTGTTTCTTGTTCTCGGACTTCTTTCCTTATATCAGAAAAACTCCCAGTAGCTTTTTGCTTTGTATTTATATTTGCTTTTCAAGAGGAGGTAGAATGGTTAGACATTGGGGAGCATAAAATAGCTCTCGGAGTACTGAAATTAATGATAACAAAACTATCAACTGATGCTAATAGCACACTGGAGAAAATCAGACACGTGAGAGCAATAGTGTAAGGTCATGGCAGGTGATTAAATAGTCATGTGAATATGAACTGGGCAGTGACAGTCATAGAAAATTCATGGTGAGTTAGCAAAGATTTTGATGACTCTCCTTTTCCTATATTTGTGAGGTGTGGGTTGCTGTAAGCTTTAGTACTATGGCAAAGGACTAGGAGGAGAGGAAAGCTGTTATAAAATTTTCTCTTCGAACTCAGCCCACTGGGATTATGAAAGCAGCCTCAGTGAGTAAAATAGACTTGCATGACTCCATCCAGCTCTAGAGGTGTAGGAAAAGGAATGACTTCAGTTACTGGAAACTAGTATTTGCATTGGATAACAGTATTATTTGAATTGGATGGCGGAAGGAAAGGTGTATCTTACATTATCGAACATGCTACAGATGTAATTCCTAAGTTGTCCACTCAGGGCCATTTGGTTTGCAGATACGGGACAATTAGTAATACTTTTAGACATGTTTTAAAAATTATCATTAAACTTTTTAAGTATTTTAAGAATATGTTCAAGCGCCTTAAGAATTCCAAGAATAATCTGTTCGCAAGTCAAAGACTGACACCTGCTATATTCTTTTTTGTTGTTGTTGTGTATTGTCGTTTAAGCGAAAGTGTACATTTCAAGTTCGTCTCTCATACAAAAATTTATACATACTTTGTTATGTGACTCTAATTGCTCTCCCTATACTATGACAGCACACTCCTTCTTTCCACCCCTGATTTCCCATGTCCATTCACCGGCTATATTCTATTGTTGATTATTAAAAATTTAAAAAAAAGCAACATATAGTCTGCTGTGGATTCATGCCTTACTACTCTTTTCTTAGGTACATAAAAGACTGAGAGAAACCACTTAATAAAATATGTCTTCCCCTCACAGACAGTGAGGTGTACCCATGTAAGACACCACGTAACTTGCTTTACATTCGCTGGATGTAAAAATTATTTAGCACAGGTGACTTGGATGGTGATTTCTGAAAATTGCTTAGTTAAAGGCGAATGAACGTTATCTAAGTAAAATGAGCTCAGCGTTTAAGGGGCTTGCCGTTCTAAGCTTCCCTTCATTTCCATTTTAAACAGGATCTTGAGAGTGAGCTGTGCTCACTGATGACCACCAGGGAGACCTCAGCCTGACAAGCGTGCAGCCGCTCATTAACTTGCAGGAAGCACCCGCCTTCCCTCTCCAGCTCATCACGCTTCCACCTCGGTAGGGAGGCTGCGCTCCAGGTTGGAGCGTGGGGGTGGGAATGGAGGCGTTTCCGTTCTATTTCGGTGTCTCCTCCCGACTGGCTGCTCAGCTGTTCATGAGTCACCTTAACCTCAAAATCTGTCATTGAGACAGAAATAATGATACCTATTTTCTGTGCTTTGCATGAATTGCCTGGCAACATTATTCATACTTCTGAAATATATGTGAGAATTAATCATGGTTAGATGTAAGGAAAAGTGAGATGTAATTATTCTTAATCTATGAGAAATACACTTTGATCATTTAGATTTTAAGAATTCTCTGTACTGAAATACTAAGATTGAGGAGTGATACTAATAAGGAATAAGTTTGACAAAATATGTATTTGACAAACTGTATCTAAATATAAAGAAGTCCTGGTGGCAAAACAGTTAAGCCTCAGCTGCTGACCCAAAGGTTGACACTCTGAACCCACCCAATAGCTCTGAGAAAGAAAGACCTGGCAATCTACCCCCGTAAGACTACAGCTTAGAAACCCTATGGGGCAGTTCTACTCTGTCACGTGGGGTCACTATGAGGCAAAAATTGACTGGATGGCACCCAAGAACAACATCTGAATATATGTGTGTGTGTATATATGTGTGTATATATATATGTGTGTATATACATATGTATGTATATATATGTGTATATATGTGTGTATATATGTGTGTGTATATATATATATATGTGTGTGTATATATATATATATATATCCCCCACATGTCCGTCATACTGTGGGGGCTTGCATGTTGCTGTGATACTGGAAGCTATCCCACCGCTATTCAGATACCAGCAGGGTCACCCATGGCAGACAGGTTTCAGCTGAGCTTCCAGACACACAGACTAGGAAGAAGGACCTGGCAGTCTACTCTAAAAAGAATTAGCCAGTGAAAACCTTATGAATAGCGGTGGAAGATTGTCTGATATAGTGCTGGAAAATGAGGCTCCCAGGTTGGAAGGCACTCAAAAGATGACTGGGAAAGAGCTGTCTCCTCAAAGCAAAGTCGACCTTAATGATGTGGATGGAGTCAAGCTTTTGGGACCTTCATTTGCTGATGTGGCAAGACTCAAAATGAGAAAAAACAGCTGCAAGCATCAGTTAATAATCAAAATGTGGAGTGTATGAAGTATGAATCTAGGAAAATTGGAAGTCATCAAAAATGAAATGGAATGCATAAGCATCGATATCCTAAGCATTAGTGAGCTGAAATGGACTTGTATTGGCCATTTTGAATCAGACAATCATATGGTCTACTATGCCAGTAATGACAACTTGAAGAGGAATGGCATTGTATTCATAGTCAAAAAGAACATTTCAAGATCTGTCCTGAAATACAACGCTGTCGGTGATAGGATAATATCCATATGCCTCCAAGGAAGACCAGTTAATATGACTATTATTCAAATTTACCCACCAACCACTAAGGCCAAAGATGAAGAAATTGAAGATTTTTACAAGCTTCTGCAATTTGAAATTGATCGAACATGCAATCAAGATGCATTGGTAACTACTGGTGATTGGAATGCCAAAGTTGGAAACAAGGAAGTATTGGTAGTTGGAAAATGTGGCCTTGGTGATAGAAATGATGCCGGAGATCGCATGATAGAATTTTACAAGACCAACGACTTCTTCATTGCAAATACCATTTTCACCAACATAAACGGTAACTATACACATGGACCTCGCCAGATGGAATACACAGGAATCCAATCAACTGCATCTGTGGGAAGAGACAATAGAAAAGCTCAATATCATCAGTCAGAACAAGGCCAGGGGCCGACTGTGGAACACCATCAATTGCTCATATGCAATTTCAAGTTGAAACTGAAGAAAATTAGAACAAGTCGATGACAGCCAAAGTACTACCTTGAGTATATCCACCTGAATTTAGAGACCATCTCAAAAGTAGATGTGACTCGTTGAACAGTAATGACCTAAGACCAGACGAGTTGTGGAATGACATCAAGGACATTATACATGAAGAAAGCAAGAGGTCATTAAAAAGACAAGAAAGAAAGAAAAGGCCAAAATGGATGTCAGAAGAGACTCTGAAACTTGTTGTTGAACGTCAAGTAGCAAAAGCAAAAGGAAGAAAGGATGAAGTAAAAGAACTGAACAGAAGATTTCAAAAGGCAGCTCGAGAACACAAAGTAAAGTATTATAATGACATGTGCAAGGAGCTGGAAATAGAAAACCAAAAGGGAGGAACATGCTCGGTATTTCTCAGGCTGAAAGAACTGAAGAAAAAATTCAAGCCTCAAGCTACAATAGCGATGGAGTCTATGGAGAAAATATTAAACGACACAGGAAGCATCAAACAAAGATGGAAGGGATACACACAGTCATTACACCAAAAAGAATTGGTTCACGTTTGACCATTTCAAGAGGTAGCATATGATCAGGAACTGACGGTACTGAAGGAAGAAGTCCAAGCTGCACTGAAGGCATTGGTGAAAAACAAGGCTCCAGGAATTGATGGAATATCAATTCAGATGTTTCTACAAATGTATGCAGCACTGGAAGTGCTCACTCGTTTATGCCAAGAAATTTGGAAGACAGCTACCTGGCCAACTGACTGGAAGATAAATATATATATAAAGTTGTGTTCTAAGTGAATATTTATAGTTCAAGATAGTTTCTCCTACAAAAATTTATACACACATTATTATGTGACCCTAGTTGCTCATCCTATAATATGATAGCACAGTCTTCCTTTCCACCTTGGATTTCCCATGTGCATTCAACCAGCTCTTGTCCCTTTCTGCCTTCTCATCTTGCCTCTGGATAGGAGATGCCCATTTAGTCTCATGTATCTACTTGAGCAAAGAAGCACACTCTTCACTAGTATCATTTTATGTTGTATAGTCTAGTCTAATCTTTGTCTAAAGAGTTGGTTTGGGGAATGGTTTTAGTTTGGGGCTAACAGAGAGTCCCACGCCATGTCTTCCAGGGTCCTTCCAGTCTCAGTCAGACCATTAAGTCTGGTCTTTTTACTGGAATTTGAGTTCTGCACCCCACTTTTGTCCTGGTCCATCAGGGACTCTCTGTTGTGTTCCCTGTCAGGGCCATCATTGGTGGTAGCTGGGCACCATCTAGTTCTTCTGGTCTCAGGCAGATGGAGTCTCTGGTTTATGTGACCCTTTCTGTCTCTTGGGCTAATATTTTCCTTGTGTCTTTGGTGTTCTTCATTCTCCTTTGCTCCAGGTGGGTTGGGACCAATTGATGTATCTTAGGTGGCTGCTTGCAAGCTTTTAAGATCCCAGATGCCACTCACCAAAGTGGGATTCAGGGTTGTATCCTTTCACTATACTTAGTCAATATGTATACTGAGCAAATAAGCTGAGAAGCTGGACTATATGAAGAAGAACAAGGCATCAGGATTGGAGGGAGACTCATTAACAACCTGCGATATGCAGATGACACAACCTTGCTTGCTGAAAATGAAGAGGACTTGAAGCACGTACTGATGAAGATCAAAGGCTACAGTCTTCAGTATGGATTGCACCTCAACATAAAGAAAACAAAAATCCTCACACCTGGACCAATAAGCAACATCATGACAAATGGAGAAAAGATTGAAGTTGTCAAAGATTTCATTTTACTTAGATCCACAATCAACACCCATGGAAGCAGCAGTCAAGAAATCAAAAGACGCATTGCTCTGGGCAAATCTGCTGCAAAAGATCTCTTTAAAGTGTTGAAAAGCAAAGATGTCAGCTTGAAGACTAAGGTGTGCCTGACCCAAGCCATGGTATTTTCGATCGCATCATATGCATGCGAAAGCTGAACAATGAATAAGGAAGATGGAAGAAGAATTGACACCTTTAAATTGTGGTGTTGGTGAGGAATATTGAAGATACCATGGACTTCCAAAAGAATGAGCAAATCTGTCTTGGAAGAAGTACAACCAGAATGCTCCTTAGAAGCAAGGATGTTGCGACTACGTCTTACATACTTTGGACATGTTATCAAAAGGGATGAGTCCCTTGGAGAAAGGCATCATGCCTGGTAAAGTAGAGGGTCATCAAAAAAGAGGAAGACCCTCAACGAGATGGATTGACACCGTGGCTGCAACAATGGGCTCAACTATAACAACAATTGTGAGGGTGGCACAGGACCTTGCAGTGTTTCTTTTTGTAGTACATAGGGTCCTTATGAGTTGGAACCAACTCGACGACACCTAACAACAACAACAACACACACACACATGCATGTATGCATATATATGTAGTTTAAAATATATATGAGTGGAATTTGCTTATTTGAACAGTCATTTGATAAAATTTTATTCAGCATCCTAGCACTGGATTAGATACTAAGGATACCAAAATGACACAGAACCTCTCCTGTAGGAGACAACATACTAGAAAAAAGACAGTAAATGAAAATAGACAGATAACTGCATACATTAGTCTAGGGATCCTTGGGAGATTTTTACTTTAATATCATCTATATTAGTGGTTCTTAAAGCAGTACAAGTAGTCCTCAACTTACAGCAGATGATTCCATAGTAAGTCAGTTCTGAAGTAAGTCAAATACCTCATTTTTTTTTAGTTTTAATTATTATAGCCTTTTATTACCAGTATTTTGATAAATCCGATCTTTATTTGTCTTTGGGAGATGGAAACTTTACATATTAACTTACAGATATATTTCAGTACATACATACATAAAACCAAAAACCAAACCTGTTGCTGTCGATTCAATTCTGATTCATAGCATACATACATACATAAAAAAATACACAAATCATAAAAATTTATTCCAACAATGAAGAAGAGTTGGACGATGTTGGCGTTTTGTCCGTTGCAGTAATAACTTCACTTGTGGAAGGTTCTGGATCATCTGGATTATCCCTGGGAAAGGGGATAGCGTTTCTAGTCAGAAAATTAGTGAGTTTGTATGGTACTTTTCTTTTTTTCTTCATATATTTTTCAGTAACACCTCACTGCTTCCCGAATCTGCCTATCTTAAGCAAAGTGATCAGCGTTTGGATCTATGTTTTCAAGCAACTGAAGCCCCTGATTTAGTTTAGAAAAACCCCAGCTAATCCTTTCACTGTGTGCCACAACAATATATGTAGTACATATTACTAACAATAAGAAGTACTAAAAAAAAAAAAAGGGATAGTTGTAAGTGCAGTTCATCATAGCTCAGATACTTCGTAAGCTGGGGACTACCTGTAGTTCGGAGCTTCAGAGAGGAATAGTTTAACTTAATAGGAAGAAAAAATTTACATTTATCTTAAACATATTTTCTATAGTTTGCCTTAGCATACTAAATTATTATTTTTCTAAGTTTATGAGTTTAATGTTTAATTTCTTTTTTATTCTTTCATTTTTAGAAATAAAAAATATTAAAGGGCATGCGTTCGTCTCTGGATATTATTTTGTTCATATTCCAAATACTGTTCTTATTATTTAGTGCCATCAGTATTATTATATAATAAATAGCTTGTAATTACAATTTTTAGTCATAGAAATCATATTAAGATATCCAAATGATAAATGGCATTTGCTTTGATTTTTGTTCTCAGTATCTAGCTAGTTTACATATGCAGATTTGTTTCCATAGCAGATTCTTTTGTCTTTGTCAGAAAGTCTAAATTCCTCGTACAGATTGTTGTATCCTTGACTTTAGGACTCAGAAGAGTATTTTTACAGAGTCTGTATTTAATCTTTTCTGGTAGACCCACATACAAACTTGTACCAACTTAAGCAGGCTTCACAAGAGGACCCTATGGACAATGAAAACAGTTTATTTGTTTGGGTTTGGGGAACAAAGAAGAAACAGAACTAAATACTTGCCCTTTATTCCCCCGTCCATGATCCAAGGGAGGATACTTTCACAAATTGGCATTTTTCTACTTGGTATGGATGGGAGAATTCTGAATGTGGTATTATTGGCCTCTCTTGGACTAGAGCTCAGATATATGGTTTCCCCTATTTCCTGTCCTAGGGAGAGATAAAAGGGTAGCATTGAGTCTTTGTGCAGCAGCATCCAAACACTATGGCTAGAAGCCCAAACTTTTAGCCTCAGTCTATAAGCTGGGCTCAGACCTTTTATCATGTTCCCCTGCTCCTCCCAAGCAGGACTTCCTCATCTGTCTCCCCCAACCTTACAACATCAGATACGGGGGTTTCTCTCTTGATGATTTATGTAATCCACCAAAGATCCATTCAGAGAAGTAGAATTCTAGTTACTATCACCACAATCATTTGAACTCATTTAAGAGAGATACAGCTAATAAATTAGATTATTCTTCTAGCTAGATTGTGCTGACTAATATATAAAGATATTTCTGATTCATGTTAAATTTAAAACGAAAACATACTTCCCACATGAACCCTAAACACCATTAGCAGGATGCTCCTCTTTCTCTTGCCAAAGAACAAGACCTCTTTAATACCTTCTCGGCCCACATGGCAAGGAACTGAGGGTGGCTTCTGGTCAACAGCCAAAAAGAAACTGAAGAACTCAGTTCAACAACCCCCAAGGAACCAAATGCTGTCAAAACCACTGAGTGTACTTAGAAGTGATCCTTCCTCAGTCAAGCCTTCAGATGAGACAGACAGCAGACTCAGAGCCAACACCTTGGTTGGAGCCTCATGAGACACCATGAAGAAGGGGACCTGGCTAAGTCATGCCCAGATTCCTGACCCTCAGAAACTGTGAGATAATAAATGTATGCTGTTTTAAGCCATTAAATTTTGGGGTAATGAGTTACATAGTAATTGATTACTAACAAAAAATGTATTATTTTTATAACATAACAGTAAACTTTAAAGAAGATGTCTTGGTTATCTAGTGCTGCTATAACAGAAATACCACAAACGGATAGCTTTAACAAACAGAAATTTATTTTCTCACAGTTTAGGAAGCTAGAAGTCTGAATTCTGGGTGCCGGCTCTAGGAGAGGGCTTTTTCTTTCTGTCAGCTCTGGAGGAATGTCCCCGTCTGTTTGGCCACTGCTTCCTGGTTCCTTGCTGATCTCCATGTGTCCTGGCATCTGTCTTACCTCATCCCTGCTTCTAGCTTGCATTTAATTTCTTTTATATCTCAAAAGAGATTGACTCAAGATACATCCTACACTAATACTGCCTCAATAACATAACAAAGACAACCCATTCCCAAATGGGATTATAACCACAGACGTAGAGGTTAGGATTTACAACATATATTTTGGGGGGACACAATTCAATCCATAACAGAGGACATTCAAATAAAATAAATTTGAAATGCTAAGGGACCTTATAAATGTCTCCTGTGCTGTTATCCTTAGAAGCTGACCTCCTGCCCTGGATGAGGGAGAAAGGGAAAGAGTGTGAGCGTCATTGCTGTGTAGCTCAGAATATTTGTATAAGCTCACAGGGTATCGGCTCATTGTAAGTATCTCAATGTTGGGCTTTTTCTCCTTCTGCTCCCCTAGAAGACTGAATGATCTGGAAGGTAAAACACCCATGCTATTATTAGAAACTCACCTATATGAGTAACTGCCATGAGAACTTCACCATCCTGTAGGGATTTGTTCCCCCAGAAGGCAGAAAAATGAGATTTTGTGCAACTGAAGAATTCTCCTTTCCAGCGACAAGCGACGGTGGAATAAAAGCGTCCTGCTGGCCATGTGATATTATCTGAGGGGGCTAGATGGTGGAGTCTTTCAGAGAGGAGTGGTGACTTTCCACTCTGCACCCGTGGAGCTCACCTGAGGATGGAGTTTAGGGAACTGGGGACTCTTGTGGAGGTGGGCAAGGGAATGTTCATCCTTGACTACTAAACCTTCATTAGCTCTACCCAAAGGTGAGAAGCGGTCATAGTTTTGGAAAGAGATAAGAAATTGCATCCAAGTGAGCATGTCTGTATGGCTTTGTATGTTAGAAATTCCCAAACCAGGAGTTTTGACTTTTTAAAAACTATGTGTATATGTATGTGTGTATCTGGGCCAGGCAGGGGCTCAGGGAAGAGGGAGAAGGACTCGTATGAGTGATTGAGTGCACCCAGGTGAATAAAGGGGAGACCCTTATCCTCTTCTTCATTAGTTCTCCTACTTTCCATTTCTGATCCCAACCCACATCATTTTCTCCATCCAGCTGAACATTAACCCCTTCCTGGAGATGTGCTTCACCTAAGCATCTGCGTCCATGCCAACATCTGCTCCCCACCTCAAAGGTAAGTCCAGCCACCCCACTGGCTATTGAGAACCAAGTCTCATTTATACCACCATTTGGTCTCAATTCCTGAACCACGACCATGTGGACCTTCTGACAGAAGAGAAACAGCTAATATAGCTCATTTTTAGAGACACAATTTGAGTTCTGGAGACACAGTTTGTTCTAATACACAAGACAGATGGGAACTACACACTATTACGGATTGCCTGAGTCACCAATATTTAGAATGCTTCCTCTGAGCATTTGTCACACTCATACTATGGAAAAAATGCATCACCATGCAGTAGTGAGGAGCCCCAGTGGTGTCATGGTTAAGCGCTTGGCTGCTAACCGAAAGATCGGCGATTCCAACTCACCAGCCGCTCCTCTGGAGAAAGATGGGGCAGTCAGCTTCCGTAAAGATTTACAGCCTTGGAAACCCTATGGGGCAATTCGACTCTGTCCTCTAGGGTCACTAAGAGTTGGAATCGACTTGATGGCAGTGGGTTTGATTAGTGTGTGAAGGACAAGCAGTCACAGACTAAAATCAGACACTCTCAGAGCCCGGTCATGGATTAAAACCAAAAGACAGAGACACAATCTCATTACTACAAACATTTACTTATAAATGATGCCTGGTCATTTTTCCTGCCGTTGGCCAGCTGCCTCATATATATTTTTCCCACACCAAGTTTTCACTACAATTTTCTAGAGAGCAAAATTTAAACTATTCTTTGTAGACTATCTGCTGTGTGTTACAGAAGTTTGCCATTTAATCGGTGATTTTTGGTAGTTGTGGTTATATTCAAATATTTAGTTCCTAGGAACATGGATGCCAAACAGTGTAGCTTGCATTATCATTATACCTTTTAAACTAATATCTATTTTAAATAATGTTGATAAAAATGCTGCACCACAGACACAGAACTTGGTTGCAAATACAGTGTTAAGTGTAATAAAAAATTATTTTGCACATAATGACATCAAATGTTAAGCTACACTCCTTTACAAATCTCAGTTACCTTATATATGAAAACTTATGCTTAGTGGCCTGAAATAAGGTCATTATACCCTGACGCTTTCACAGCCTTCTCCTTCTCTCTGTAATAAGTGCTCACTATTATGGGAAGAATGCCTGCCTTTTCATTGCAGCTTTACAGAGCTGTAAAGAAGCAGGGTTTTTAATCACACCCTTCTTTTCTTGCTTGTACTTCTGACTTCTTTAAGTTGGCAACAGAATTTTAAGTTCATCTCAGAGATAGCATTGGTCTTTAACCTTGGATAGTTTAAAAGTCCCTACCAGGGCATTTCTAGGCACTTTATTGCTTCGTTCCTTTATTCTCATGTCAAGGACTAGTGGACTCGAGCCAAAAAAAAAAAAAAAATTAGAGTAGAGCTTTTACTCTATTTCCAGCTCAGCTAAACCAATTAATGCAATTTAATTAAAACTTATTTTCTTTCCTTTCTGCAGAAAGGGCTCCAAGCGTAGCTGTCGCGATGGGGTTTTCAATATGTGGCTCCAGGTTCATTTAACTCTTACATGGATATTTTCAGAGAGATACAAGGCATGCGATACTATTAATTGATCTCACTTTAAATTTCCCATGTGGTACCCTGTCAAATTGCCTCTAAATCATTAATTTTCTCAATCTGAAAAGAGGGAAATTTGATTTCATTCTTATTAGGTTTTTTTTTTTTTTTTGATTTAGTGCTTCTGTATTACCTGTGCCTACAATAACTATTCATATTTGGCAGCTCTCAACAAATTCATCTTAACAAATGCAAAGTATACCTGCTACTACAATAAGAAGTGTCTTCTAATCATACCACAAGATGTGTTTTTACTTTAAATTGGAGTAAATATTCATAATAGTAATGATCCCCATTTCCCCTTGTTATGTTTACATTGAACTTTCCTGTAAGTTACACATATGGTATAGGCAAAATAATCTCTGATTAATTTGGGTGCAAGAAAAATCCAGCAAGAGCTTCCCACTCTATTTGGATCATCACATTTGTCTTGAGTTTCTCCAGTTTCTTCCTGAGATTCAGCAACAGAAATCAGACACCTTTCTTAAAAGTACACTGTTATAACTTACTTTATTGCTCTCTTCTTCCACTCCTCTTTCCCTTTCACAAGTCCATGGAATCTTTATTGAATCTGTGCCACAGGAGTTGCTGTTGCTTTGTATAAGTTAGAAATTAGTTTGACTGCAGGTAAAAGAAACTCTAAAACAATGGTTTAAGCAAATAAGCGGTTTATTTTGCTTTTTAGAAGTCTAGAGATGGGTGGAATAGGCTGATAGGGCATCCAAGGACACCCTAGGGAACCCAGACTTTCCTTTTTTTGTTGTTGTTGTTTTTTCTGCTCTTCCAATCTTAATGGATGGCCTTCTACCTCATGGATAGTTTTAGAAAATCTACACACCATATCCACGTTCCAGGCAGGGAGAACAGGCAAGGGAAAAAACAAAAGCCTTATACCAGCAGAGTCTGTTCAATTTTTTGAAGTTTTCCTAGAGGCCCCATCTACTGATTTCTGCATAGTTCTTTTGGGCTTCAGCTAAGTACAAGCGGATCTGGGAAGGTGAGTATTTTACCTTGACACAATGATCCAACACACAAAACTGGGTTCTTCTGGTAAGAAAAAAGAGGAAAATGTATATTGGATAGATGTGATGGTTAATTTTATGTGTTAACTTGGCTAGCTATGGTGCACATTTGTTTGGTCAAACACTAGTCTAAATGTTGCCGTGAAGGTATTTACATGTGATTAATATTTACAATCAGTTGCCTTTAAGTAAAGTAGCTCACCCTCTATAATGTGCGTGGGCCTCATCCAATCAGTTGAAGGCCTTTAGAGCAAAACCTGCAGTTTCCTGAAGGAGAAGGAATTCTGCTTCAAGACTGTAACATAGACACCCTAGCAGAGTTTCCAGCCTGCTCCCCGGCCTACAGATTTTTTGACTTGCCAGCCCCCACAATTGCATGAAACATTTCCTTAAAATCTCTATCTACCTGTCTATCTATCTATCTTTTCTATATATATACATACATCTGCCACATATACCTGCCATAGTCCACCCCTTTGGCTACCCAACATCCATATACACATTTATTGCAGTATTCATTTCTTTAGCAGAAGCTGGACAATAAATAAGGAAGACTGAAGAAGAACTGACACCTTTGAATTATGGTGTTGGCAAAGAATATTGAATATACCATGGACTGTGAGAAGAACGAACAAATCTGTCTTGGAAGAAGTACAGCCAGAATGCTTCTTAAAAGCGAGTATGGCGAGACTTAGTCTCACGTACTTTGGGCATATTATCAGGAGGGACCAAACCCTGGAGAAGGACATCGTGCTTGGTAAAGTAGAGAATCAGCAAAAAAGAGGAAGACCCTGAATGAGATGGATTGACCCAGTAGCTGCAATGATAGGCTCAAGCATAACAATGATTGTGAAGATACCAGAGGACTGGGCACTGTTTTATTCTGTTGTACATAGGATCATTGAGTCAGAACCGACTCAACAGCACCTAACAACAATGCAACATCATCCTTTAGCAGATATTGTAAAATGTGTGGAGACACTTTTCATTGTCTAGGGGTGAGTGATGTTAATTGTTCTGTGACATGTGGGACACTCTTGAATAACAAAGACTTATCCTACCTAGAATCCCAATATTGGCTCCAACTGAGATTGGAGCCTGTCAAATACAGAAACGCTGATCCTCTCTGTAAGAAAATTTTATTCCAAATTCCCTATCATTACTCTTCCAGGTCAAATCTTGAGTCTCTAAGACTGTGCAATTTTCACCAGATGTACCATCTTATTTTTCAGTAATCTAATTATCCACTTGCAAAACACCCAATATGCAGTGATGGAGCAGCAACAACTTTAGCTGCAATAAACATTCCCATTCGGGAATCCTGTAATACCCCTCTGACAAGAGAAGCTACAATTTTTCATTGGCCAGTCTGGAAGCCCCAGTCTGACCACCTTAGAAGATCTCTCTGCTCCATTATCCTCTACCACCCCATCTTAGTTGAGCATTGGAGTGGAAGCACATCTTCAGGATTGCTTTGGGGTTGAATAGTCACAGGATGATGTTGTCCTGTCCTGGATTTTTGTTTGTTTGTTTGTTTAAACAATATAGGCCCTACGAAACTCAGTAGGCTTCCAGGCTATTTGCTTCAGCCAATTCCCTGAAATGGCAATACTCAAGGATCCTGTATGGACATAATCTTATGCCTTAACATCTTTTATCTACTGGCTTCTATGACTTGCCCACTTTCCTAAACTCTTGATGCTCAGTACCTTGAAGTAATTAGAAGCAATCTTGTGTGGGGATATAAATATTTAGTCTGATTTTTTTTTTTCTTCCCTGTGACCATCCCCTTATATTTACATAAGGAATTTGGGAAAGGCCCAAGGTGCTAATCTAAAGCTTCCCATTTCAAGTTGTGCTCTGTTTGGGATAAATAAGAACTTGATTTGTTCAACCCTTGGAGGCTGAAATTGTGAGCGTTTCACTCAACTTGCTCTCCAGGTCATATGCAGGAAGTGCATCTTCTCAAGCAAGTTATTCTTCTGATTCACCTCTGCTTCAGACAATCTAATTCTAGTCTGGGCTCATTTATCTCTTGTAGAGCTTGGCTCAAAGAAGAAAGAAGAAAGCACACAAGCCACTATTCTGAATTGTTTTTACCATTTTCCCTTAACACAACAGCCTAGGTTTGCACATGGCCAAGGCTACATGTGGTGACACTTTAACCAAATGTTTTGTTACTATAAAATAAGAGTTACCAGCTGCATGTAATTGAAACCCCACTAAAATGGCTTAACCAAATTGAAGTTTATTTTTCTCATAGAAAAAGTGTGGAAGTGGGTGGCCCACTGGCTCCATGAAATCTGCAGTGATTCAGGTTCTTTCTTTTTGCTCCACCAAAATTAGCGTGTGTTATTTGTCCTCGTGTTTGTTGTCTCCTGGTTACAACATGGCTGTTCTACCTCCATCTTCATTACTTACTGTGTGACCTAAATATACTGTTAATGTCTATGTTTCATTTCCTTAACTGTAAAATGTGAGTGAAAATATATACGTTAAGTGTCACTTCCCTGGGTGTCCTTAATAAACTCTAACCTTCTGTGGTACTTGTCCTTTAAGATTCAAATAAAGCTGGCTTGACCTCCTTCTCATAGATAATGGGAAATCTAATCTGCCTTTCAGTTTATCTAATATATCTATGAATTCTTGTGTTTCAGCTAGACAGTCTCCTCCACGCTTTGAATTCTCGATCCTCATTCTGCATCTGAAGTTGCCATGATATTGACTGGGGAATGACCGAAAAAAAAAAACAAAACACCTTTCAATTTGATGTTACATATTTCATTCTTTTTACCAGAGACTCACCTCTAGTTTTTCTTTCTGGTAGAGGCCCAGCTTACTGTTGTACTGCCTGTATCTTTCTTCTCTCTGCCTCCTTCATCTCTTACTTTTAAGCTGTTGTTGTTGTGTGCCATTGAGTTGAAGTCGATTCCAACTCTTAGCGAATGCTATATAACAGAGTAGAACTGCCCCATAAGGTTTGTTAGGCTGTAATCTTTACCAGAGCAAATCACAAGGTCTTTTCTTCCCAGGTTGCTGCTGCTAAGTTGGAACTGCCAACCTTTTGGTTAGCAGCCAAGTGCTCAACCATTGTGCACCAGGGCTCCTCATTTTTAAGCTGCCAGTGCCCAAATTGCAATTCCTGTTTTAATTTATTTTTTCTTATGCAGAGGAATTTGGCCCTTTATTTTACTCCAGATCATCCTGATCATATCCAGGGGCCTTCACCTTCCATACCAAGGAGTCTGTAAATACAGTTTTTCTAAAAAACAGTATTCTTTCTCTAAAGCTTTCAACTTATTTCTTTTAGATTGTTCCTCCCCTTTTTGCAAATTCTCCAATACAAATACTTATCTCACAAGATTATCGTAAAATTTACATAATACAACAGATATAAAAGTGACTGGCACGTTGTATACATTTAATGAAAGTTAATCTCTTTATTTTGTAAATTAGGAATATTTAAGGCTGCATGAATAATTCAGAGTTCTGTATGATATACTAAAATATTATCTAATAACTACAATAAAATTTTAAATAATTGGCATGAAATCTAGAGTTTAGAAAATATATATTTAAGCTTTAGAACTGAAAAAACTTTTTAAAATATATTATTCCATTTTCTGCTTTTGCAAGTACAGAAATCTAAAGATAAACAAGTCTAGAAGGGTTTCTTGCATTTTTGGAAGTTATTAATCCAAACATCATTTTTCATTATACAGCTTTGTGAATATGCATGAATTTGGTTCATTTCAGGGAATTCTGTCCTCTGTCCCCCAGCTAGGTGAAATTTATCTGTCATAAGTTCTCATAAAATCTGTTCCTGCCTTCAGAACACTTACTTCAATTTGCTATTATACATTCACTAACGTGATTCTTTGACTAATGTCTGCCTCTCATATTGGACCAAACTGTAAGCCAAGTGGGAACATGGTCTTTTCTTGTTTTTGTTTCCCTTTGTGTCCCCAGCACCTAACACAGTGTCTGGCACATGTTAGGTTCTAATTATTGATTCAGAGAATCACTGAGTGCAGACCACCCTCCTGCAATCAATACTCCACAACTGATAAAGGCAAATCTGACCATGTCCCTTCACAGTTTAATTATTCAACAATGCTTCATTGCCATTGAACATTTCCAAAATCTCAGCAAAGCATTCAAGGCCCTTATAGTTTAATGTGTGCTCTACTCTCAAACCTCGGCTCCCACTACTTCCCAACATGGATTCCTAGCTCTCAAATTACCCCAAACCAAAAAACAAACAAACAAATAAAAACATTGCCTTCCGGTTAATTCTCAACTCAAAGCAATGCTATAGGACAGAGGAGAACTGCCCCATAGGGTTGCCAAGGAGTGGCTGGTGGATCTGAACTTCTGACCTTTTGGTTAGCAGCTGAGCTCTTAACCACTGTGCACCAGGGCTTCCAAATTACTTAGTGGCCAGCTAAACTCCTTAAACATCAACCTAGAATGTCAATTTCTTCCTAAAATGATCTTCCTGATAAATATCTACTCTTCCTGCTGCACTCAGGTGAAAAAACTCTTTTTTCTTTTTTTAAGCCTTCATTTACCTACCCATAGGCAAAGTCAGAAGTTTGCTCTTCTGTTTCCTCATAATTCCACGTGCACACGTCAACTGAAGCGCTTATCACACGCCCCAAGGGCAGGAGTCTTGCTCTTGTAAACTTCGTATTTCCAGTTCAGAGAACAATGACTGTTACCTACTAAGTTTACAATAAATATCTGTTGAGTGAATGAATGAGTGAATGATAAAAACATTTGGAATAAATTGATACTGCTGCAGTTATTTGATTCCAATTTAAATGTGTGTGTGTGTATACAACGTTTTGCTCTTTTCCTAAATGCAACATATTTGATAAGGGTTGGGTGGTAGAAGAATCTATTCCCTCATGGTTTAAATTATTTAATTTCTGATTAAATTTCTTCAATACGCTCAAATTTTGTAAGTTCAATGTGACTGCTAAAGATTTTACATATTTTATATTGCCAGTTTCAATAGGGAATATCTAGCAACATGCAACAGCTATTAAATGAGTATTTGGTTTCAGCGTAGAAAAAGGAATGAGGAAAATATATTCCCAGAATACATATCTTTTTAACATATGTGTTCTTCAGCATTATACAATAAACATATTCCTTTACCACCATTTATAAAGTGAATTTATTTAGATCAGTTCTTATGTCCCTATCAAATAACTTTCATTACCTGTCTTAATTATTGTACTTGATTTTTCAAGTAATACATACTTATACAAAATTCAAACTTCATAGAAATGTGTGACCCCAAACTATTTCCCTATGTGCTGCTCCCTAAAGACAAGTTTGGTACATGTATTTTCCAAATATGGACTAGAGAATAAAATCACTGCTAGGAATTTAGCATGCTAGCTTAATTACAGGAAGCTAACAAGAATAGCTGGTTAAATGGCAACTTTATTCAGAAGCTTATCTGAAAGGTAAGAAATATAAAATGATAGCAAGAAGGTAGAAAATAGATGAGTGACAGTTGAGGCTTTTGGAAGAGTATTATTTGTTTTGTCTGCTTGTTTTTCCTTAAGGTGTTTGAAACTTGAACATCTTTATAGACTGAAGTGAAAACTCCGCAGAAGAAAATATTGTAGGAATGGAGACTGGTGGGATGATGCCTTTAATAGATGGAATGGAATGTAACTTATAACACTTTGACCCTTTATAAAATATAATCTACACAATATCATGTTCAGAAGTGATCTTGGAAGTCATCCTCCACTCCCACCCCCTGTTGGACAGATTAAAAATATATAGCCCATAGAGAAGATAGCTTGCCCACATTCACTCTCCTAACTCTAATTTTAATTATGAAGTTCAACTTAAATGATGGCTGAGGTTATGAAGACATTTATGAAGCCACTTCTTCCTAAATACTTCTCACATAGAACCAGTAGGTAGAAAAAATATTCCTTAACTTCTTGTCCCTACTTACTTATCCAGTTTTCTCAAGACCTTCCTACAACACTGACTATATTAGTGAATGAATGATTCCCCATGACCATTCAACCTTCAACCAGCTCCTAACCCTCTCTGCCTTCCCATCTCACCTCCAGACAGAAGCTACCCATTTAGTCTACTGTATGTACTTGAGCTAAGAGGCACACTCCTCACGAGTATCACTTTATGTCCCACAGTCCAGTCCAATCCCTGTCTGAAGAGTTGGCCTCAGAAATTGTTTTAGTTCTGGGCTGATAGAGAATCCAGGGGCCATGTTTTCTGGGGTTCCTCCGGTCTCAGTCAGACTATTAAGTCTGGTCTTCTTACTAGAATTTGAGTTCTGCACCCCACCTTTCTCCTGCTCCATCAGGGACTCTCTGTTGTGTTCCCTGTCAGGGCGGTCATTGGTGGTAGCCAGGCACCATCTAGCTCTTCTGGTCTCGGGCTGATGAAGTCTCTGGTTTATGTGGCCCTTTCTGTCTCTTGGGCTACTACTTTCCTTGTGTCTTTGGTGTTCTTCATTCTCCTTTACTCCAGGTGGTTGGGACCAGTTGATGCATCTTAGATGGCCGTTTGCAAGCTTTTAAGACCCCAGATGCCACTCACCAAAGTAGGATGCAGAACATTTTCTTAATAAGCTTTGTTATGCCAATTGACCTAGATGTCCCCTGAAAGCATGGTCCCCAGACCCCTACCTCTGCTACTCTGTCCCTAAAAGTGTTTGATTGTATTCAGGAAACTTCTTAGCTTTGGTTTAGTCCAGTTGTGCTGACTTGCCCTGTAGTGTGTACTGTCTTTCCCTTCACCTAAGACAATTCTTATCTACTATCTAGTTAGTAAATAACCCTCCCTCTCTCTCCCCACCCTCGTAACAATCAAAGAATGTTTTCTTCTGTGTTTAAACCTTTTCTTGAGTTCTTATAATAGTGGTCTTATACAATATTTGTCCTTCTATGACTGACTAAATTCACTCAGCATAATGACCTCCAGCATACTCCGTGTTATGAGATGTTTCACGGCTTCATCTTCGTTCTTTATCTTTGCGTAGTTTTCCATTGTATGGATATACATAATTTGTTTATCCATTCATCCTTTGATGGGCACCTATGTTGTTTCTATCTTTTTGTTATTGTGAACAGTGCTGCAGTGAACATGAGTGTGCATATATCTATTCGTGTGACAGCTCTTATTTCTCTAGGATATACTGCAAGGAGCGGGATAGCTGGATCGTATGGTACTTCTATTTCTAGCTTTTTAAGGAAGCATCAAATCGATTTCCAAAGTGGTTGTACCATTTTACATTCCCAAGAACAGTGTATAAGTGTTCCAGTCTCTCCACAGCCTCTCCAGCATGTATTATTTTGTGTTTTTTGGATTAGTGCTAGCCTTGTTGGGTTGTATGTGTTTTCTGAATAGTCCACATAGTTGCCAAAGGAGAGAATGTGTTAATGATATCTCATTGTAGTTTTGATCTGCATTAAGCAATCATTAAGTAAAACCAATCAGAAAGTCATACTCCTTGATTCCTCTACAATCACTCTGCTTTTGGCAGTGAAAATAAAGCAGGGGAAGTAACTTGGACCTTTATGCCTCCTAAAAAGATACTCTTTATCTGATCTTAACTAACAATGGGAATTTTGTTTTTTTTTTAATTTATAAGAGATGCTACTCTTGAGTAAGTAATTTTTGAATTTTTAAAAAATGTTTATTTACTTAATTATAAATGCAAGAGAGAACAAATGGTAAAAACTGTGTTTCAGTAATCCTTTCATGAGTAATGGGACATGTATTCACCCACCTATATTTTCCACCTCTCAGGTTTCTTGTGAACTTGCTTTTCCACTTTTAGTGCACTTTTAGGCAGGGACCTGTATAACTGTCTGAAACTGAAGAAACGAGTGTATGTCAAAAATTACTGTTTTTACAGGGTATTGTATTAGGTGGTGCATCCTGTAGGTATGATTGTGCAAAACTTTTATCTCTTTGGCTTTTTTGCAGTGAGATAACCCTTGTAAGTATATTTCCAGGTTCCTGTGGGTTATTTGGAAGTTGCTTTTCTCATCCCACCATCCAACCCCTGAAGTCCAGAGGGACATATTTATCCCACATAAATGCACATAATCCTACCCCCATAGTGCAGAGGGACATGTGTGTTCCCACATAATAGTATTCAAAATCCATAGTACCTACCAAAAATTTAGATGCACTGAATGATTCAGCATGTATTCCTTTAACGAAAAAAAAAAAGAGCAAATAATTACAAGTTGAAAATAATTCATACATGAAAGGGGTACTGTACAAAAGCAATCAGGAAAACACGAAACTTAACAAACTAATTGAATGTTAGAGTAGAGACAGCTCTTTTACACCCAGGGAAGGTCAGCTTTGGGGGAAGTTAATACTTCTTCAACAGTTGTACTAAAAACATTAAAAATAGTTTTGCCAAGGAAGGGTATCAACATTTTAATCTGCCTTAAACCGATAAAAGGGGAAACACGGAGCAGGGAGCAGGCAGGAGCTGGTTTTCATGGAGCCACAGACGGTAGAAACAAAATGCCCTTTGTTTGGAGAACATTGCACCTGCATTAAACTTACTGCTGACATCTCTTCTTCGAAATTTGATTTTTCTCTCCTTCCCCCACCTTTGATTGTTTTCAACACTGAGGAATGTGCGGCATGCCAGTTGTCGTCCTTGTCATTGGAACACTTCTGTCTTCGGCTGTGAAAGGAATAGGGCGTCCTCACCTCGCTTGCCGTCAGCACGTCATCTCAGCAACGCACCTGCGCCTGTAACACTACACTGTACCTTGCAGAGCTTCATACTTGTGTGACAGACGCAAGAGATCAATTTCCTGATGATACCGGCCTCAGAGTCGGGGCCCTGTTCTGACAAGGAAAGCCTCTTTCAAATACTACTAACTTTCTGCGGGCAGCTCAAACACAGCCGCAAAGCCTTTCAAGGAGCTGTGATATCAATATCATAAGGGAAGGAACCATAACCATAGGCAAAATGGTTGTGGGGCTTTTTAGGGGGAGGGGTATTCAAAATCTCAGTGCCTATATAGTGAAATGACTGATGTCCTATGTGTTTTCCGAATAGTCCACATAGTTGCTAAAGGAGAGAATGTGTTAATACACGTAATATGAATTTAGTTAAGCAATTGTTTTACTTGTGAATGAATTAGTTATATATTGGAGTCCCTGGGTGGAGCAAACAGTTATTCACTGCTCACTGCTAACTGAAAGGCTGAAGTTTCAAGTTCATCCAAAGGCGCCTCAGAAGAAAGGCATAGTGGTCTACTTCCAAAAAAATCAGCCACTATAAACCCTGTGGAACACAGTTCTACTCTGATACAATGGAGCCACCATAAGTCAAAACTGACTTGACAGCAACTGCTTAACTGTTAGTTACATATTATAAATTAGTTCAGCTTTATCACTTTTGTTTGGACCTTTGAGGCTTTCTGTGAGTCATCTTAAAGGCAGAGTTTATCTCCCCCCTTTACATTGTGTTCACCTCCATTACTGCATTGTAATTCTGCATGCTAATGCTTTATTTAGCTATCATCTCCTCCCTTAGGCTATGAGTTCCCTAGGACAAAGTTGGGCTGTGTTCTCTGGGTCCCAGTGTCTAACACCACATCTCCATCTCAGCAAATCCCTACTAGATGTTCAGCTTCTTAATGAATTAACAGATCACCAATCATGTTACTTACCATAGAGGGGCTCCTCAAGGTACAATAACACTTCTTGTTGAGACTATGTCATTTTGACCTTCACCTAGAGCTCAAAATTTTATCTTGAATTGATGAAAAAACAGAAGAGGAGAGAAGAGAGGAAGGAACAGAGGAAGATGAAGTGTGCTGTCTTACAGAGACCTGGGTTCCAAACATGACTCTAACACCTACAAGCTGTGTGACCTTGAGCAACTTATTTAATATCTGAGCATCATTCTACTTACTATAAGATGAGGATAATAATTAGAACCTAGGGGATTAAATGAGAAAATACAGGTAGAATGTTTAAAAGTGCTTGTTCCACAGCAAGAACTCAACAAAAGTGGCAGTTAGTATTAGGAGGATAAGACAAAACTTTGCTTTCAGTTTATCAAAGATGTTACCTTCATATCATAATTTAAAAGTGAGTTCAAAAAACGCAGAAGTGCAATTAGGAAAACCTTAAATTAAAACACATGCCTTAAGCCATCTGCTCTTCCCATTCCAAAAATCACCAAGAGGGGCTTGGTTTCTCCACTGTTATTTGTTTTATGAATTATTTAAGGCAATAGAACATAATTAAAATGGAAACCTTTTAGATAGATTTTCTCAGAATAAGACTACACTGCTCAGTGTTTCTCATTCTACCACTTCACATGAGAGTACTCTGAGGTAATTGTAAGCATCATCCATGTACTTGACAATCGCCATTCAGTTTACTGGGATCCAAAAAGATCATATTTCTCCACACTCTGCAACCATTTCCAAGTTGCACCAATCTGTGAGATACAAATTTAACATCCACTTATAAATGATCCCCTCGATTGTGAATATCTTGAGCCTTTCTGCTATTCGCACCAGATTTTCTTGCCTATTAGGAAGTCAGGAAAGGGAAACTAATGTTTAGCTCTAAAAAAAATTGTTTATTATTATGTAACTTTTAATTTGATTTTTGTAAATGTTACCTAAGTATGCCCTATTCCATTAGTCGATGAGGTCACTCTGATATTCCTATCACAGTGGTTGAGCCTGATTGCGTGAGTCCTGGAAGTTCAATCTTTTAGCACATTTCCTCTTTTCCAATTCCCCGACATTTTTGGCATGGGAAGGCCTGCATATTCCCAGCTACCCTGATTGCTGATCACCTCACAATCGTCTTTTCCTTTATAGGTTATGCAACCTTCCTTCTGCCATCTTGATTATGGCTTCCCTCAGTCAGCCACAGCTGTTTTCCCCTGCACCAGCTCATCTCTACCTGGTGCACTGACCCTTTGCTCAAATCCCCACAGAGATAGCTGAGACCTGACCATAACTTACTGAAATCTTATGAATGACAAAAGGAACTCTAAACTGGTCATCAGATATGGCGTTTCTCAGGGTCCTGAGGCCAATCCTCTTCATAGAAGCCCCTCGCTGGATACTTCTACCTAAACGTAGTCCTGCCACCACGTTGCTGGCATGGACTTATCCCCACCACCTCTTGCAATGGTAGTATCTTCACCTTGCTTCCTTAACTCCAAGTTCACTCCTGAGGAGCATCTGTTCCTCAAATCCTGGAGAAAGGAGAGGCATTTCCACCCTTACACCAATCCATTTTTCCACAGGATAAATATATTCTGCAGTGTTTTACAGTGAAACTATCCATTCCTTTCAGGGGAACGCTAACTTGCTTTTGAACCCCTCAAAACACAATAGTCTATCGTGTATACATTTTGTGCATATGTGTGTTATTCAACATCAACAATTCAGTTCAATTTAGCGCCCCGGCCCCCCACCATTAGTTCATGGTGAAGATCATGTCTCTGGATCCCCCTGCAGTCTTCTGAAATTCTGCTCTCTGTCTACTCTAAACAAGAACTTAGACAACAATAAAACCACAAAAGTCTTAAGAACAAGCAATACATCTTCAAGTCAGTGCCTTGAAAATTTATATTTAGAAAAGATGCATTTTCTTAAAGTAAATGATCTCCCAAGCTTCAGCTTTGTCTACTGGGAAGACAATTTTCGAGTGAAGCAGAGCTATTTGACTTTTGGAGCCACAATGTCATAAATCTATTCATTCCAGAATAAATTTGTGCTGTTACATTTGCATAACCAAAAAGTCCATGCAAATATTGCTTTTTATAAAGGGGTAATTTGCTCCCAAAAGTAAAATAAGAATCCACATCTATAGAAATAAAACAAAACAAAAACACTCCTACTTTAAAATTAGTTTCCCCTATTTCTAGCTATATATATTTTTTCCAACACTTTGGGGGGCTTGTCTCAGCCAAAATGCTTGCACAACACAATATAGGATATTGTGTCAAGACCATTTTTTGAGGAAATAGTTGGTATTTTTTCCTCTGTATTCCCCAAGGTAGCCTGGCGTTTTGCTTGAGGCTGGTAAAAGGCAAACCTCAATGAGTATTTCAGGTGTCTGGGAGTGTGAGATGAGATACAGACATAAACTTTTGATGGAAAAAAATAGAAAATAGAGATAGATTTTCCCTAAAGATACTGGTAGGTCCCCAGAGCAGTGAGGATTCTCAAAGTCCTTCCACACAAGGCGCCAGAGAAATGAAAGCCCTCAGAGCAGATAACTTCTTCCAGGTTTAGAAGCTCTCTGCCTCCCCAGAGACGCCCAAGACCCAAGTCAGGCACAGTGAGGCAAGGCCACCAAACCTGAAGAGAGCCCTTAGGCTAGGAGAGTGCAGTTCAGCAGAAGCCAGTTTGCACCAGGGACAATGACCTTTTGGTTGCCAGCATAGTACTTGAACCACTATGCCACCAGGGATCCTTTTCTCCCACGAACAGGTGGGGATAATTTCTTCCTCAAGTATGTACTATTTTACAGATGAAATGCTTCATAATTTATAGATTCCAGTGTGCATGCTTACTAGCCAAAGAAATAATTATTTGTGTTGTTAAACAATTCAAAGTCATAATTTATGTCTAAGAAACATCATTTATTCATGAAGCAGTTATATACTGAGCAAGCACTGTGTGGGAGTATGAATCCTCAGTGCTAGAATATGATGAGATCAGCTCTGTGCTGTAGAAAGATTACCTAGGTGACATCTTAGAACAGGGAGAGGCTGAAGACAGAGTTGTGGGTCAATGCAGAATCTAAGCAAAATTGCATGCGTATAAGTCAGAGCCTATAGCAAAATAAGAAAGCAATGTTACGAAGGATAAAGAAGATGGCATTAAATTAAGGGATAACAGAAGAACTAGATGGTACCCGGCTACCACCAATGACCACTGTGACAGGGGACACAGCAAAGAGCCCCAGATGGAGCAGGAAAAAAGCGTGGAGCAGAACTCAAATTCACGTAAAAAGACCAGACTTAATGGTCTGACAGAGATTGGAGGAACCACCGAAACTCTGACCCCTGGACGCTCTGTTAACCCAGAACTGAAACCATTCCCGAAGCCCACTTTTCAGACAAAGATTTGACAGGACTATAAAACAAAACATAATGCACACGAGGAGGGAGATTCTTAGTTCAGTCAGATCCATGAGACCAAATGGGCGGCTACGGTCCAGACGCTGGATGAGAAGGCAGGAAGGGACAGAAACTGTTTGAATGGACACAGGGAATCTGTGGTGGAGAAGGGGAGTGTGCTGTCACATTGTGGGGATTGCAACTAATGTCACAAAACAATATGTGTATAAATTTTTGTATAAGAAATTAACTTGAGCTATGAACTTTCACCTGAAGCACAATTAAAAAAAAAATTAAGAGATGAGATCACTAGCAAGAGGAAAGAGAAAAACAAAGGGGTATGATGACCTATCTCAAATATTGAAATGTGGTAGTAAAGAAAAGAGGAGAAACAGAAAGAATGGGAAGGGTGAGAAGTGAATGTGGTGGGAAGAAGGAAGGAAGAAAAAGAATTACCAAGAATCCAATTTCCTTAAACTTTCCATAACTTGTATCTTAACCACTTCTGAAGTACCTGGTCAATACCTAGATAGATACTACCATAATTCTGGGTAATATTGGCTTCAGGCATAAACTTAGTTCTAATACAGTTTAGACTGTATCAACTCTACCAGTTTTTTTTCTGAGGAAGTTATCAGGAAGCATTAAGTTATCAGGAAACAACGCCCTTCCTTAGTGAAAAGATGTTTTTTAAGAACTCAGAAATACTGAGGCTCCAATAAATGAACAAAAGGGGCCAAATTACACTAATATGAGTTAAACTCATGTTACATAGTCACTGCAACACTGGTGGGTGGTCATGAGACAAATTATTGATAATGAGACATCTGGGTAGATTCCATCTGTGCCCACGGTAAAAATGCAGAAGATAGGAAGATGCGTTTATTCATTCATTCATTCAGGAAATATTTATTAAGCTCTACTGTGTATCAGACAATACTCAATTCTGGTGATACACTGCATAATAAAAAAGACAAGATCTCTGCTCTTAAAAAAAATTTGCAGTATAAAAAAAATTATGCAGAAAATAAAATAGGTCATATAGAACTTGACCTGCCTGGAGGGGAGGTTGAAGAGTGCTAACTGACTTAGATGACCAGTGAATAGTTCTCTGAGGAACTATCATTTGAATTGAGATCTGATTGAAAAGAAAAGTCAGCCATGAGAAACTAGAAGGGATGAAGAGAGTGCTTCAGGATAAGGCATACAGGGGTGGGTATAGCCACAGAATCTGTAGCCAGACTCTCTAGGTCTGAATTGTGGGTCTTCCAATTACCAGCTGTTTGATCTTGACCAAATAACCTTTCAGTGTCTCAGTTTCTTCATCTGTAAAGTGGGAATGATAAGAGGGCTATTTTAATTACTAAAAATAATTAAAGTAAAATGCTATTTATGTTTGTTAAAGAGATAGACAGATGGACAGATGGACAGATGGACGGATGGATGGATGGATGATAGACAGATAGATAATTCAGCCTGAGGTTGCACTCGGAGGCTGTTGGTAAAGGAAAGTTTTAAGGGTATAATGGTTTACTGAGTCTTGAGGTTTGGAGTGGAAATTCTCAAAGCAGAGGGAAGAGTAGATAGGAAAGCTATTTAGAAACAACTAAACCTACTTAGACAATTTCAAGTAATTTGGAATAGATGAGCGCATACCTATTGCCTGTTGCTGTCAAGTCAATTCCAACTCATACTGAATCTATACAATAGAGTAGAACTGCCCCATAGGGTTTTCCAGGCTGTAAATCTTTAAGAAAGCAGACTGCCATATCTTCCTCTTGCGGAGTAGCTAGTGGGTCTGAGCTGCCAATCTTTTGGTTAGCAGCCAAGTGCCTAACCACTGCACCACCAGGGCTTCTTAGATGGGAGCATAAGGATGTTCAAGCAGATGTTTTGGTTATCTATTGCTGAATGACAAACTACCCCCAAAACTAAGTGGTTTAAAATAATAATTTATTGTGTCTCATAATTCTGGGGATTAATGGGCTCAACTGGGTGGTTCTTCCCTGGAGCTCTCAGGCACTAGCAGTAAGATGGTAGCTGGGGCTGGAATCATCTGAAGACTTCTTCACTCAGTCTAGTTTTTAGACTAGGCTGGCTGGAACAGCTGGAGTCTAGCCCAGCATTTTTCTCTCCACATTACCTTTTTATGTGGCTAGCTTGAGTTCTCTCACAGGATGGTGGTCTCAAGATAGTCATACTTTATTGCATGGCAGTTAATTTCCTCTGAGGAGTCTGGGTGGCACAGTGGTTAAGCGCTCAGCTGCAAACCAAAAGTTTGGCAGTTTGAACCTAACAGCCCCACTGCTCCTTGGGAGAAAGATGTGGTGATCTGCTTTAGTCAAGATTACAGCCTTGGAAACCATATGAGGCAGTTCTACGCTGTCATAGCGATAGGGTCGCTATGAGTTGGAATCACTGGAGAAAGCTGCAAGTTTTTTGGTTGTTTGGTTTCCTCTGGAGTAAGAGTTCCAAGAGGTAGGGGATGTGAAAGCTCTTAGCCTCATTACAACCTGGGCTTGGAAACTGGCACAGTGAGACTTCCACAATACTCTATTGTTTGAAGGAGCCACAAACTAAGCCAGATGCAGAGGAAAGGACAAAGACTCTAGCTTTGATTGGAGAATGGTCAAAGAACGTGTGGCCATTTTTTACCTATTTCAAGGGGTGATATGAGTAGAGGTTCTAAAGGTGGGGGATGCTTATATTCTGGAAGGCCTTATATGACATCCAATCATGTTTGGACTTTATCTAGTGATTGAACTTTATCAAGTATTGTTGGACCATTTTAAATTTTAAGAATGGAAACACTTAAATCTCTAGATGTTACAACTGAAGGTAAGATAAAACAGCTTCCACTCTTCTAAAGTTATGGTGAAAACACGAGAATAATAAGAGAGAGTAAATGGGAGGGAATGATAATTACTCTTCAGTTATGAAAGATTCTAATTTCCTTTCAGCATTGCTTCCCTGAAAAGAAATTCTCTGGTGGCCACAGAGAAAGATGCAATTGAGAGCAGGATGAATTATGGAGAAAAGGTAGGTTTGGAGACGGTCTATGCTTGTTGTTGTTGGGTACAGTTGAGTTGATTCCGACTCACTTCCGACCACTCATGACAAAGTAGAACTGCCCTATAGGATTTTCTAGGTTCTAATCTTTACGGGAGCATATCACCAGGTCTTTATTCAGAAGAACTGCTGGGTGGGTTTGAACCACCAACGTTTTGGTTAGCAGCCCAGCACTTAACTATTGCACTAACAGGGCTCTTTGGTCTTTTCCTAGTACTTTAGAATTTCTCATTTAGTTTTATTGCTTTGATGCACACAGAGACCATTTGAGGGCGAAAGAGTTAACCAGTCTTGGGATGGTGGGGTGTTGCCTTTTTATCTAGCTACAGTAGTAAGTCACCTTAGAAGAACTGATCTGATTCTGTAATGAGTCTTTAGCAGTTAGTTCTATGAAGAGTGTAGACATAGTCCATTTTTTTTTTCACACATTTACATAAGCCTTAATATCTTCTTCCTCTCAGAGTCTTCATTTTTTTTTAGTCAAGTCCTAAGAACTTAGAAAGTTGCTCACTGAAGAAGTATGTATATAGTTATGAAACTTAAAGCAATCTAACTTTGGTCAACAAAATCCCATCCGGGAATGCCACATATGTGATTTCTGTGCTAAATGTAAGAATTCTTGTTTTATATGTAGGTTTCCAGCAGTAGTGGAATGAATATCTAGTATGGGTTACATGTTACTCACGTTACCATGAAAAATGAACCACATACCTCAAAATAGTTTCTTCTCTAATCATTTTCCCAGGAGCCCTGTTGGCACAGTGGTTAAAGCACTTGGCTGCTAATCAAAAAGTTGGCAGTTCAAGTCTACCAGCCACTCTGGGAAACCCTATGGGGCAGTTCTACTCACTCCTATAGGGTTGTTATGAGTTGGAATCTACTTGACAGCAGTGGGTTTGGTTATTTTTGGTAATCATTTTCCCAAGAAGGGTTTTATTTATTTAAAAAACACTTGCATCCTGTTCTGATGTGCCAGGCACTGTTCTAAGTACTTTCTAAGTAACAACTCATTTCCTCATCACAAGTACCTTGGAGGTGAGTGCTTTTATCATCATCCCTGTTTTGCACATGAGACAAAGAACAATTAGGAACACAGCTAATAAGTGACAGAGCTGAGATTTGAACCACTGGGCTCTAGAGTCCACATTCTTAAACATTATACGCGGTGCTTCTACTTATCCATTAATGTCACTACTTCAGCCTCTACATAACTCTAAAACAGCACTGGACCCACATAATTATTATAAGCTCCCTGAGATCAGAAATGCTGACTTATTTATCTATGTGCCCACGGTATCTAGCATTGTACTTAGGAAAAGTATGTATTCAACACACGCTTTTGCCTATATAAATGAAACTAGCTTAATAATGGGAGGTCTAAAGGACCCTTAAACCTTCTGACATGGTATTAAAAAGGACTGTATTATCCAACAATGTCTACACATGTTTTTCATTTTCATTTACACTGGAGTGAATGTACGCCTTTATCTCTTTTCTGCTCTCTCCTGTATGTCTGAGCACTCATATTTTATTGCTCTCCAGGAAGATTCATGGTAAAGACTTACCACTGAAATTGGATTCCAAGGCAAAGGTTAACTGGCAAAGATTGCACAAGCACTGTACGTGAATCAGAAGGTCAGAGGGAAATTCTGGACCAGAACAGCTCTTATCAGAATGAAATTTTAAAAGAAATGACATCTTGCACACTAACTGCTGGGTTTTTTTGCCCTATTCAGAAATAATGTCTTCAGCACTAGTAGGTTAATGATGATTAATGACTGTGGCCTATAAACTCCTAAGCAATACAATGTAAATGAGGAAATTGTTGACAAAATGCCTATATTATAGACAGGGTCACTGAACTTACATCACTTGCCAGTGTATCGTGGGCATTTGAAAATCTGTGGGATTCAGCAACTTGGCTCATTTTTTTTTCATTTGTTCTTTGGTAGACTTTTATAATGACTTAACAAATTTTATCCAATAGAAAAAGCTATACTTTTAATCACTGATCTATATACATTCAATTTTAAAACAAACCTCTTGGCTCATAGCAAAAAAAAAGAAATGCTTATTTTTCCCTAGATAAAAAAGAGAGTTTGGGGGGTGGGGGGGAGTCACAATTATAATCCTAATTTCCCAAATTTATTGATTAGAGTTCTTGATTTGAAGAACTGAACCAGTTTTTCTTCTGAAATCAATATATACACACACACAAACACATACACATAAATATATATATCTGAAATCCTTCCAATATTAAAAAAAAATTCTAAAAATTCTTAGTTACAAATATTCTGTTTTAATTTTTTGCTGAAAATATATTTATTTAGAAATGTGAATCTTTTTATATTTCAGGATTCATGTATATAACATTTCTTGTGTTTCTTCTAAAAACTGAAACAAAATCTTTTTTTTATTAAAACCAAACTAACTCAAAGACTGAAAAAATAAGCATATGAAAGGATAGAAAGATAATTTCAATATTGTTTTAATAAAAGCATGCTTTTCTTATTAAAGTTTTGGGATGGATTTAAGATGCATAAAACAGAAACCAGGGATATTATAACCAGGACAGCACACAATCTGGAGATCTAATAAAACTGCAGACCCTGAGCCTCCATCTTCCGTTACAATGATGTTATCTGAACCCGTAAGTGTAGCTATTAGTCTGGCTTGTCAGTTGACTGTATTGGACCAAGAAGAGACCATCCTTTGCCCCACCTCTCATTTACAAATCTCTGAGGGAGGGTGGAGGAAGTGGTATGTTGTAGCGAAACAACTTTGTTGTTTCATCTTTCTTCTTCAACTAGGGAGTAACCCTATCCATAACCGAGGGCTGACAGCAACCAAAGCATATGGGATAGTGCTGAGTGAAGTTGAATAGGTAGTTATTAAAAGCAGCAATGTGATGTTCTTAAAAGGCCAGGGACTTTAGGGCATACTGAGAAGTTAGCAACCATAGGCTTGACAACTAAAATCCTCTAATATGTAGATGACGTCTTACATAGTAATTGATTTATGAAAATGCTCACCTTAAGGAAAAATCAGATATACAATAATTTATTTTCATGTTTTCAAATTCTGGGATGTTCTGTTTCCAGGTTTGAGGCAAACCCATGTCACGTTAAAGGGAAAGCTCAGCTCCTAATCATCTTGTTTCTTTACACTGACCTTCCCAAAGGCACCAGGCTGGGGACAGAAACAATTTATGGAATAATAGACTGGAAGAGATCTTAGAGATCATCAAATCAATCCTCCCCACCTTTGTTTTTCGGATGACAAAAACTGAGGCCCTGGGTGATTATGTGAGTTGTCCAGGGTCACATAGCTGGATTAGATCTTGCTCCTACCTGTCTTAGTCAGGGTTCACTAGAGAAACCAAACCAGTGGTAGATGACAGATAGATAAGTAGACAGGTAGATGGACAGATGGACAATGGACAGATGGACAGATAGACAGATACAGAGAGAGAGTGAGATTGTATCCCAAGGTCCGTAGGTCAAGTATGATAGGAAGAGTGCAGAGGACAGAGAGAGAAGATGAGAGACAGTGTGCTGCCAAAATACCTATTTATAGTCTGTGGGCAACCACACCCTAAGGAAACTCCCTGTTGATTGATTGATTACATTATGGAAGGTCTTTATATTACATTATATTACATTACATTACAGAACAGCAACTAGTCTAGTGTTTGGTCAAACCACTTGGAATTATAGCCTAGCCAAGCCGACACATAAATTTAACTATCACACTACCAAAGCCAGAGGTAAAATTTTCAACTCCTAATGCAACTTTTCAATTAACATGTATACAGTAAAACGATTGCTGTGAAATTATCCCAAAAGCAAATAGAATGTTACTCATATATGAGAAATCGATTAAACAACCTGAGTTGAAACCCTCCACCTTTCAACAATACTTATGCTATTGACTCAATATTTTTTCAGTTTTAGGCATAAGAATTCAGTCACTGTTCCTGTGATTAAATCGAGCATTGTAGCATCTTACTTGAATTGTTAAATAAATTGAAGCCTCGGGAGGTTGAATGATTTGCTCCAGGGCATGCAGTTAGTCACAAAGAAAACACCACTGGGAAACTGAATCTTTCTCTGGGGCTTTCTTACAATAACACACTTTGTTCAGAGACTTCCTCTTAGACCCGAGAAACGAGAAACGACAGATTTCAGAGACACGCAGGAGAGGAAGATTGGAGTTTGATTCTGTAAGGCACAGGATCTGGAAAGTGAGTGTCTTTTTCTGTGCTCTACTAGCCACCAGGACTTCTGAAGTTTGGAAAAGGACAGACTTATAGGAGCCCTTCCAGAGCTGAGGATTTTATCCCTATTTACAATGCATATTTTCTGTCATTGTCTAGGGTCAGGATGTTTTGCCAAAAGGCCATATTGTCACACTGCACGAAGCCCAAAGTTTGCTTTAGAAGGCCCCTTGTGCTTGCTGAATTACAAGACATGAGACAGTCTGTGTGAATAGAATAAAACGGGATGGGCTTGTATCAAAGATAAAAATGTAAGAGTTTAATACCACGCTCATGAATAGGTAGACTCAACATTGTGAAAATGTCAATTCTACCCAAAGCAATTTACAGATACAACGCAATCCCGATCCAAATACCAACAACATTCTTCAAAGAGAT
>NW_004443949.1:17887949-17911745 GCF_000243295.1 Trichechus manatus latirostris | reverse complement strand
TCACTGAACTGTGTATGTAGAAAGTTTTGAAACGGTGTATCTTTGGCTATGTGTATTTTCACCAAAAAAAAAAGGTTGAGAATTTAGAGGGTTAATATGTTGTTGGGTTGTTAACCAATGTCATAAAACAACATGTGTACTACTGTTGCATGAGAAACTATTTGTTCTGTAAGCCTTCACCAGAAGTATGATAAAATATAAATATAAAAAAAAAATGTAAGAGTTTAGGGGATGAATGGATGGAGCACAGGGCACTGTTGCTGTTGTTGTAGTTAGGTGCCCTCAAGTCAGTTCCGACTCATAGTGACCCTATGTACAACAGAATGAAACACTATCCTGTCCTTCATCATCCTCACAATTGTTGCTGTGCTCGAGCCCATTGTTGCAGCCACCGTGTCATTACATCCCGTTGAGGGTCTTCCTCTTTTTTCTGTCCCTGAACTTTACCAATCATGATGTCCTTCTTCAGGGACTGGTCCTTCCTGATAACATGTCCAAAGTACGTAAGAAGAAGTCTCGCTATCCTCGATTCCAATGAGCATTCTGGTTCTACTTCTTCCAAGACAGGTTTGTTCGTTCTTCTGGCAGTCCATGGTATATTCAATATTCTTTGCCAACACCATAATTCAAAGACATCAGTTCTTCTTTGGTCTTCCTTGTTCATTGTCCAGCTTTTGCATGCGTATGAGGTGACTGAAAATACCATGGCTTGGATGAGGCGCATCTTTGTCCTGAAGGTGACATCTTTGCTTTTTAACACTTGAAAGAGGTCTTTTGCAGCAGATTTGCCCAATGCAGTACATGTTTGATCCCTTGACTACTGCTTCCATGGGCAGCAAATGAAATCCTTGACAACTTGAATATTTTCTCTGTTTATCATGATGTTGCTTATTGGTCCAGCAACATCATGATAAATGGAGAAAAAGGGCATTGTTAGGGCAGTGAAACTATTCTGGTGGACACATAACATTATGCATTTGTCAAAACCCAAAGGACAGTACAACACAAAAAGTGAACCTTATGTAAACTGTGGACCCTAGTTAGGAATTATATATCAATATTGGTTCTTTGATTGTAACTAATGAACCACACTAATGCAAGATGTTAACAAAAGGAGAAAATGTGTACAGTGGGGAGAGAGCATACGGCAACTCTGTATTTTCTGCACAATTTTTCTCTAAACCTGAAACTACTCTAAAAAATAAAGTCTGTTAAAACTAGAAGGCATTATTTATTCAAATATCCTTCTCAGCAAGAATCCCTAAGCTCATTTCTCTCTTTTTTAAACAAAAGCTACCCTGGAGATATCATCTAATCCAGTGTCAAAATTTGACATGAAAAGTTGAGCAAAATGCAATCACTGCCCCCCACAATATGAAAGGAGCCCAACAGACACACCACAACTGCTCCTTGCATGTGCTACTTTTGCAGGGGAGTGAGAGCAAGGTATTTTGTGGTTATACACATTGGTGAACACAAACAAACTGGCCCACAAGAAGGCCATGGTGCTGGATCGGAAGACTCCAATCCTCAAAGAACTGAAATGACACACGACAGGCCACACTAATCCATTATGGTTTTAGGGCCTTTATACATTGTGGACATGAAGTGAAGTATCATGAACCCCGAGGGTTTGTGGTATTCAGTCTTAAATTGGTGCTATATCTCGTCTCCTATGACATGCGTGTGCATTGTTCCTGCCTGAGGCATTAGGTGTCTAATTCAATCAAATTCAGATCCTATCATTGGAATTCAAGCCAAACCACAATCAAATCATAAAAATTTCCAAAGCTGCCACCATCTTGGAAATGTCAAATGTCAGAGTGGGGAAAGGGGAGACAGAAAACAACTACACAGGGAATAAACAGAGCCCATTTTAATGAATTTTGCATCTGGTCCTTAGGTGAGGCTATCAATCCATTAGTGTGATTTAAACATCCTGATTAACATTTCATTACCTTATGTCATTGTTGGGGGGAAAAAATGAGTTTCCATGCACCAAGCCTACCAAAATATCTAAACTCCTTTAACTTTTAAGGTGCTAAATATATAGCTCTCCAGCCACTTAGAAGGTCTCTGAAGTCTGCTTGATATGAGGCATAAAAAATAAAACTGAGAAAAGGGATGTTTTTATATGCTCAGATATTAGGACCTGCTAGAAGCCTTGGCAGTCACTGGCGGACCTCCTCGGTGTCTAAGGAATTGCATGCTCTTTCCAAAACCCTTCGTAAATTGCCAGTTTGATAGAATAACATTGCAGGAAACCACTCAAACTGAACATATTTGTTGTTTTATGTTCTGCCAGGCGAATGTCAGAACAATGCCAGGAGACCAGACTGGATCAGAATTAGAGGCGGGAGGAGGGCATGTGAAGGTAAAGGCAAAGGGAGCAAAGAAGACAATGCGAATAGAATAAAAAGTTATTTTAATGGGGAATTTAAAAAGCATAAAACAAACTCTTGCTTTTTTACAATTAAAAGCAAAATAGACTATGTCTCTTCAATTGTCTTGTGGTCCACACATGACGTCCAACTTGACAATTTTTGTTGTGGAATTTAATTATTGCGGTTAACAATTTTCTGGTAAATCTCTAGCCACTGGTCAATGATGCTGCCAGCAATGAAGGCTAAATAGATAGCTCATTTAAAGTGCTCACTGATGGAGCCTTATTCTTACACGTTCATTCCATTTATCTTAAATATGAATCTAGTTTACTACCAGGACTTTTTTTTCCACTTTGCTGTTTCTCAGTAACACAGCATGCCATATAAATCATTTAAATTAATTAGGAACGAGAATTTACCATAACCATTTCTCTACTCTCATGTCTGAAGTCGTGGTGAAACTTCTTTTTTTTTCCCTTCCTAGGTCTGACAGTAAAATAAAACTTACTGGTAGTGATTCCAAATAGTCTTAGAGGAATTTATCTTTCCATAAAGATCAGCATGGGGAAATGCTGCATGAACAACTATGCTAGCTTTGCCTTTTTTTTTAGAAGTGGCCGACTCATAAACTAGGAACATGATTCTTTTTCTCTGGCTTTGGATGGCAGAAGGGTAGCTTTATTTATTTATTTACTAACCTTGTGGATTCAAACCCTTGATAGCACTTAACACCTTAGTGACTGTGGTTATATTAGTTTTACAATCATACCGTGTGGGTTTGGTACTAGGAAAACTTTTTGCCTCATCTCCACTCAAATATTGAACCCAGGACCAAACACATGCTCTTCGTTTTTGCCAGATTATCATTGCATTTTAGCACATTGAACAAATTTGATACTGATTAAAATGGAATGTTGTTGAGCTACTTTATTTTCCATGTCCATTACAAAAAAACTCTTGCTTCCTTTCTAAAATATCCAAATTAACATGTGTTTCAGTGACAGCCTAATAGTGAAAACTGTATCTTATTTTCAAATGTGCAACATACACAGTAAATTGTTTAAAACATCAGTATTTGGACTAACCAGTTATTCTTTGGACAATATTAATGTTTGTTCAGGGATACATTTTCATCTTCTAATTGCTCTAACATTGAGGATTTTCATTTGATGTGAATGCCAAACTATTTTGTGTGCCGTTAGGATAACTATGGTATATTTGATGATGGATGTTATTTTCACTTAGCAGGTACAGATGGAGATGTAAAGGAAGCGAAGTGACTTTTCCAATGTCACAAATAATTATATCAATGCTGTTAAAGAACCGCTACAACATACAGCCAAAGCTTTGCTAAATAAACACATACTTGTGATTTTCTTTTTCCTGCCCTGGTATGGACTGCTTTGCCAAAGTAGCAAGAGAATGAGGAAATCATTTGCTGCTTTTACAGTTCTTCAGGCTAATGGAGTAAGTGATAATTACACACTGCGGTCCAGTCCTCCTGGTAAGCAGAATAGGTGGTCACATATGTTGTGTGATTTGAGAGATACAGAAAGCTCTCCCTGCTATGTACCCCCTGAGCTGCTTTTATTAATGTTCGATAGCTTCAAATACAGTGGGAACTATCTTGATGATAATGTTTCTCTTACTTCTCAGTCAACATCATCTGGGAGAGTGCTCCCATGCCTAGCCACGTGTCTGGCAAATAACAGATACTCAATAAATAATCTTTAAATGCATACATGGACTAAGTGGTTGATCAGATTACTCAGCAGACAGCAAATCCTTGGGAGGATGAGAAGGGGAGAGAATAATTTTGGCTGGGAGGGACAGAACAAAGCATGCTTAGATGGCTCATAAATGACAAAGGCCCTGAAAGATCACAAGAGAACCATGGGCAACAGCCAGTGCCTAAAGACTAGAAGAAGAAAAGCAAAGCAAAGAAGAGTTGAGGAGGAAATAGAAAACAGAATTCCCCATTTCACAATTCTGGCCAAGGTTCCTTAAGAGTGACTCCCATATTCCTTCAGGTCTCTCTTTTCACTGTCCCATTCCACTGCTACCAGATTATGGCAGCCACTGTGAGTCTGACTGACTTTTGGATGACAATCCAAAGCATTTGTGTTGAAGGACCTTTGGATGTACTGTTCCTATGATCTTGAGTCCTCTTTACCTTCCTTACCCATGTGGAAACAATTTCAAGATTCTGTTCAGTGTCCTTCTTGTGTGAAACCTTGTCAGAATCCCTCAAAAAGATCAATTCCGCTATCCCCTACTTACTGTGCCGTGCTATAATTATTTGTTTGTTTCATTTTTTAACTGTCCTATTGCTACCTATATTGGGAGATACCACATAAAATCAAGCTACTCTGGTGAAAAGCTAACAGGGGATCTCAGACCAGATGGACTGGTAGCAGATGCTGAGCAAAAGATGGTGTCATGGGTCTCCTGGTCAGGGATGGAATGAATCATTTGCCCTTCTGTAATGATTGAATGCGCTGAAGAGATAGCCACTGAGGGACTTGGTCATCATGAGCATATGGCCAATATTTAAAATTTGGCAAAGGTTTAATGCATAAACTCCCAGTTAGTTCTCTACATCTAATTTGATTTAATCGATTAGGTTAAAACGGAATGTCATGGTAATTGAGAGCACAGGTTTGGGAGTCGGAGACATTGTTCTGAGACCCAGATGCTTCTTACAAGTGGCATACTAATACTTTCCTAGAGGGTTTTTGTGAGTGCACAAGATCATCTTAAGCAGTAAAAAACATGTCCATCCTTTCACCAATCCCTGTGCATTATGCGTGTGTGTATGTGTGTGTGTACACACATGTATGTGTCCATGTGCATACACATAAGCAAAAACGTCCATCCACACAAACAGATACGCCTTGAGGCTGTTTGGCTTAGAAAGAAGAATGTGAAGACAATAGACCAGGGTGATCTCTGCCAAAGAATACACACAAAACATGGCTTCGTTGCTATAAAAACAGACATATGTATTGGTCCCGTTAGCCTCCACTTTGGAGTATACACACAATGTTGACTCTACATTTCATATCCCATGTGTAAGCTAAGAAAATCCAACCCTTACAGAAAATTAAATTAACCATACCTTGAACAAAACCTTCCCTCCCCACCCCACCCCCGCTTTCCATTCTCATATAGTAAACTAATTTGAAAGACAACATTAAATTTAATGAGATAATTAACATTCAGTTGAACATGTGTAATGTGTCAGATGCGTTGCTAGCTTCTAGGGTCACAGAGATGAATCAGACATATTCCTTGTCTTTAAAACCTTATAGTCTGTTAGCAAGACAGGAACCAAGAAGGGCCTATACTGTTCTAAAACTGGTAAGTAGAAAGTGTGTGGAAACATGGATGACAGAGTAATTGAAACTGAGCCCTAGAATTTCCAGTCATTTCCAGAATATTCCAGAAACTGGTGATTGTCTCCTCTTCAAATATTGCCAGCTGCCATTTACGCTGAATATAGGAAAAGGGCTGCCGACTCAGATGCTTTGCGTTATTTAGTCAGACAGATGTATACCATCATGACCACTGATTTTTTAAGTTATGCTCATATGGCAAATTTATATGTGATTTTATTGAGATTTCTTTTTAAAATGCTATCAGCATGAGTCAATTCAGTGGCAACTAACAACATCAATGATGGCTCCTTTAAGTTTATATACGTATATGATATCGAGAATATTTGGTTACATGGGAGTGGTTTATATTTGAACTGAAATTACAGGCAGTCCCCAGATTATGACAAGTTCCATTCCTAAATCTGTCTTTAAGTCAAATTTGTACGTAAGTTGAAACAGGTACTGTTTATATCTAGTATCAGTTAGTCCAAAGTGTGCGGTGCAGGGGTCAAGAGCTTGACTGCTACCCAATAGGTCCATAGTGTAAATCCACCAGCAGCTTTTTAGAAACCCTATGAGGCAGTTCTACTCTGTTCTATAGGTTCACTATGAGTTGGAATTTACTCAACAACAATGGTTGTTTTTTCTAATCATAAAAAACATTAAAGAAACTCTTCCAGATACGCTAAAACATCTTTAACATAATAATATAGTAATAATAATAATATTTTGATACGTGTTGTAAAGTAGTGCTCATTTGTTATTACAAACCACTGTATGTACCTCGAATTTTTAATATAAAATGCTTTACAGGGTTGTTTCATAACTGTAGGTTGTACATAAGTTGAACGTTCGTGACCTGGGGACTACCTGTAAAGTCCCACTGTTCTCTAACCCATGCCTACCTCTCCAACTTTGTCACTGTTATCTCTTGAATCTAGCAACAATGGTCTGTGTGCCACATTGTTTTTCTCACATCTGGGACTTCACAAAAGAAGTCTCTACCGAGAATACTCTTTACAAAATGTCCCCACCACAACCGAGTTTGCCTTTGTCTGGTTAATTTTATCTGTCCCCAGCCCTCTCTTCAGATGCTCCTTCCTTACAAGATCTTCTCTAGTGCCCCCAGGAGTCTAGGGCATGGGCTGGCAAACCATGACCCACGGGCCAAATACAATTCACACCCAGTTTTTGTATAGTTTGTGAGTGATGCATGCCTGTTACATTTTAAATAGTTGAAAAAAAAAATCAATAGATGATTTTGTGACATATGAAAATTATATGAAATTCAAATTTCACTGTCTGTTAATAAAGTTTTATTGGAATACACCATTTGTTTATATATTGTCTATGACTGCTTTCATCATATAACAGTAGATTAGAGTAGTTGCAATAATCTACGTGGCACATAAAGCCTAAAACAATTACTATATGGCCCTTCACAGAAAAAGTTTGCTGACCACAGGCCTACATGTCTTAATCAAATAAACTCACGCCCACTAAGTGATTCCATAGCCCACTATGATGACTAAATGTGTATCTTCTCTACTAGTGTTTAAGCTTCTGGGGCACGCCTGCCTTTCTCAGTGTGGTATTTCTAGCATCTACAAGAGAACGTAAGGACAAGCAAGAAGTCTTCAATAATCAGATAACAAATGTATTAACCTTTCCTAAGAGTGTCTTTTTTTACAAATGATTTTTTAAATAATAAGATTTATGCTGAGTTATTACTTTATCAACCTGTGAAAATTATTTTTCAACTAACTCTGTTCCTGGTTTTGAAAAATAATAAAAATCTAATAAGAAGGCAGGCAGTGATTAAGAAAGAGCTCTCACCAAATAGTTGGTCTATTTCCTATCAATGATGAAGTAAAACAGAGTTAATATTAGCTCTAGGATATTTTTTTCCAATTTATTCCATTAACTCATATTTGAGAATTTAAGGAAGAACTAGAATTTAGTGTTAAAATTTATTTCTGGTTATCTGGGAAAGGCTTTTAATAAATCCATTTTTTTAGTCCTTAGAAGTTAATGGAGATTGCAGCTTTTCTAGCTTCATGACACTATTATTAAAACATACCTGGAAGAAGATATATGTGACCTGCAACTAATTTGTAGAGATAATTAAGTGGCCACAGATTGAGAAACCTAAAGGTGATAGATACCAAACAAATTGTTCAAGAAAATCTCCATACACAGATTTTCATGGCCCAAAAAGAACACAAAATAAGCCATCACAAATTCTACCACTTGGAATAGCAACCTCTCCAGTGATGAGGAAATATATCTTCAGGCTTGATGTAAAATGCCAGTCTCTGTTCACTAATCCAAGTTTTTAGATTTTGCTCTTATTTATCCTCCTTACTCTAGTTGATTTTCTGGTAAGTGGCATCCTAAACTGAAAAAATCCATTGCCATCGAGTCGATTCCAGCTCATAACAACCCTATGGGACACAGTAGAACTGCCCCATAGGATTTCCATGGAGTGGCTGGCCTTTTGGTTAGCAGTCGAAAGCTTAACCACTGCGTTACCAGAGCTCCTGGTAGTGGCCTCCTAGTAAACGTTAATTGTATCTTAACAGTATGAACACTTTAATTTCACTTCCAAATATCTAAGCAACTTTAGTCTCACTATGAGATATTTTGGTTGAGTTTATACAGTCATCTATTCATCACGATATATTTAGATGAGACGGTCACATAAGCTCTCTCTAAGGTAGTAATAGAGAGAGATTTACTAAATAGCTATCTACACTGGGTAGGACCTTATTCCTATTAGCATTGGCCCTTTGCAGTGTAGATATTGTTCCTAGAGGGTGACTTCTGTACTATTCTATCTGTTCTTCAGGCTCCTGAGGTTCAGGCTGGGCTCAGCTGACTCTGGGGCATGGGCCTAAATTGGACTGAATAGTGATAAACATTCTGAACAATCTTTGACTTACTAAAATTGCCTCTTGTGTTGCCACAAGGTTTACAATGACACATAGAAGTTAACCTTCCAGTTTCCCATAATTTGCAGCTATTTTTAAATAATAGCTGAGTTAAGCTTCAAATCTGTATCTAAAATATTTTAGCCTTTGAAATCGTAGAAATTTTAAAGGTTTCTTCTCCCTACCTGCTTCCTCCAAAAAAAAAAACCTCCCTTTCTTCTCCTCCCCTGTATCCTCTCCCTTCTTTTGACCCCTCTCCCCTACTCCTCCTCCTCCTCCTTTTCTCTTTCTCCTTCTCCACCTGCTTCTCCTCTTTCTTTCTCTCTTAATTTGGAGACCCCAAAAGAATTTGTAGAGAGATAAATTCTAAAGTATAGATGTTTTACAGGCCTTTAAGGTGGACACATTTTTAACTACATGTAGAAACTACCCACCATTGTATCAGTGGTTCAACTTTTTGTCATTGTCCCTCATTCCTGTCCTATTGCTTCTTATTCTCCTTTTAGACAATTTTTTTAAGAGCCATGTTCCTTGTTTCAGACAACTGTTATTTCATTTACTTATCCTAATATGTAATTAAAATGTATAAAGAGAAAACTAATCCTTACATGCATGCATAGGATAGAGATCAACATTAACTAAAGCCCATAGCCATCAAGTCGATCCTGATTCCTACCGACCCTATAGGACAGGATAGAATTGCCCCATAGGGCTTCCAAGGCTGTAATCTTTACAGAAGCAGGTTGCCACTTCTTTTTCCTGAGGAGTGGTTGATGGTTTCAAACTGCCTACCTCTCAGTTAGCAGCTGAACACTAACCACTGCGCAAGCAGGGCTCCTCTACCAACATTAAAATACTGGAAATTAATGGGAGTGAAGGTTAAGGGTGGAGCTTGAGCTCTGTAATATTTTATTTTATTAAAATAATAGAGGTCTCACTCAAATATGACATAACTATAATACCTATTAAATCTATGTGCTTGTCATATTGTTCACTTCTCTATTTTCAAAGTTGAGTTGTCTTCTCCATTCTTTCTCCTTGAATTTGGACAGTCTTCAAAATCTCTCCATCTGTATTCGTGACTGAAGCACCTTTCAGTGTTGCTGCTAGACTGAAAGAGGGGTCAGTCTATGTAGGCTTTCCTGTGAGTTGTACTTTGGTTTCTTTTGGTCATCAACACTTGTGCCAATGACATCATTTTGTGTTTAAATAGACAGTGAAGAGTTTACCGAGAGGGACCAAGTGGTGTTGATGAAGCTGGATAAGGTGATTATGTCTCCTAGAGGCAGTGCTGGCCACCAATCTCCAGCTCTTATGGTGAATCATGAAGGTTTTCTAATATTGACTCAAGAATAGTCCCGCTTTTGAAGCCAGCGCAACTTGTTCAGGGTAAGGTCATGGAAGCTCCATGGACAAATCCAAACTTCCTGTGGGACCAAATTACTGGGCTGAGGGCTATGGGGACCATGGTCTCAGGGAAGATCTAGCTCAATTTGCATAACATAGTATATAAAGAAAATGTTCTACATTCTCCTTTGGTGAGTAGTGTCTGGGGTCTTAAAAGCCTGTGAGCGGCCATCTAGGATACTTCACTGGTCTCATCGCTTCAAGAGCAAGGGAAAATGAAGAAAATTAAAGACACAAGGGAAAGATTAGACCGAAGGACTAATAGACCACAACTACCACGGCCTCCACCAGACTGAGTCCAGTACAACTAGATGGTGCCCAGCTACCACCACTGACTGCTTTGACAGGGATCATAACAGAGGGTCCCAGCGAGAGCTGGAGAGAAATGTAGAACAAAATTCTAACTCAAAAAAAGACCAGACTTACTGGTCTGATAGAGACTGGAGAAACCCTGAGAATATGGTCCCTGGACACCCTTTTAGCTCAGTAATGAAGTCACTCCAGAGGTTTACTTTTTAGCCAAAGATTAGACAGGCCCATAATACAAAACAAGACTAAAGGGGCACAGCAGCCCAGGTGCAAGGACTAAAAGGCAAGAGAGGACAGGAAAGCTGGTAATAGGGAACCTAAGATTGAGAAGGGAGGGTATTGACATATCATGGGATTGTCAACCAAAGTCATAAAACAATGTGTACTGTTTAATGAGAAGCTAGTTTGTTCTGTAAACCTTCATCGAAAGTACAATAAAGAAATTAAAAAAAGAGTAATTCCCCACTTTGTTACACAATATTTGATGTGGAAACTGCTAGCATAAAATTTGTTCCACAGCAAACATTTCTCTCTCCAGTACTTACAGAAACCCTTCGTTCGCGGCCTTAAATGGAAGCTTCCTTGCAGTCTTTGGTTTGTCCATGTGCTATTCTCAACAGCTCTCCACGCCCTTTTTTCTCCCTAACTTCTATAAAGTTCTCACCTTAACATATGCCTGCAATTTGCTGTTAATTTACGCCCAACAGAAGGAAAGTTCTGTGAGTGTGATGTTAACGATTAAACAAGGAGAAAGTGTGGAAGCTTTTTCTTTTAACAAATCAGGCATCAATTGATGAGCAGATGACTTCTCGAAATATCTCTAGGCTTTATGAATTGGCTTAGAAGACTGAATTCTAACTGGCTGATATTCTTAAAGTTATATTATAAGTCTTTCGTTATTTTTAAAATTCTGGGTAGAGAGCAGAAACACATTAAGTATTTGTCACTTGATGGATTCAGCTTCATAAATGTATGTGTTCCTTCTTAAACCATCATCAGTAGTTCTTCACTTTGTTGATGAAGAGGTGTTAAATATTAATGTTATCTTAGTATATGTATGTGTTTTACATACAAAATTTAAATTAAAATGTCTCTTATACCCGAAATGTCAAATCGGATGAGGACGGAAGTACTATTAGAAAACAAACAAGAAATCTAAACGTAGAACTTTATTTTTTTGTATGAATACTTTTAAATTGTATAAATTCTATGTTAAATGTTAAAAATCAATAGGCAACAGATAAGTGGTATCTTGGGTGAAGGGTGAGACAGTACACAATACAGGGGAAACCAGCACAACTTGTACAAGGAAAGGTCATGGAAGCTCCATAGACACATCCAGACTCCCTGAGGGACTGAATTGCTGGGGGGAGGGCTGTGGGGACCATGGTCTCGGGGAACATCTAGTTCAATTGGCATAACACAGTTTATAAAGACAATGTTCTACATTCTACCTTGGTGAGTAGCGTCTGGTGTCTTAAAAGCCTGTGAGCAGCCATCTAAGATACTCCACTGGTATCACCCCTTTGGGAGCAAGGGAGAATGAAGAGAACAGGATACAAGGAAAAGATTAGTCAGAAGGACTAATGGACCACAGCTACCAAGGCCTCCACCAGACTGAGTCCAGTACAGCTACATGGTGTCTGGCTACCACCACTGACTGCTCTGACCAGGATCACAACAGAGGGTTCTGGACAGAGCTGGAGAAGGATGTAGAACAAAATTCTAACTCACAAAAAAAAAAGACCAGATTTACCGGCCTAAAGGAGACTGGAGAAACCCCGAGAGTATGGCCCCCAGACACCCTTTTAGCTCAGTGGTGAAGTCATCTCCGAGGTTCACCGTTCAGCCTGGGAGTGGACAGCCCTATAAAACCAAATGGGACTAATGAGGTACAGCAGTCCAGGGACAAGGGCCAGAAGGCAGAAGGGGACAAGGAAGCTGGTGATAGGGAACCCAAGGTTGAGTAAGGATAGTGTTGATGTGTTGTGAGGTTGTTAACCATTGTCATAGGGCAACATGTGTAGTAACTGTTAAATGAGAAACTATTTTGTTCTGTAAGCCTTCATCTAAAGTAAGAATAGCAGCACAATTAGAAGAGCGTAGTCGATGTCACTGAACTGTGTATGCAGAAATTTTTGAAATGGTTTATCTTTGGTTATGTATATTTTCACCAAAAAAAAAAAGGTCGAGAAGGGATAGGGTTGACATGTAGCGGGGTTGTTAACCAATGTCATAAAACAATATGTGTACTACTGTTTCATGAGAAACTATTTGTTCTGTAAGCCTTCACCTGAAGTACAATAAAAAAAAAAAAAAAGTTAAAAATCAGGTAGTACAATTTATTTACCTGGAAGATTTCAAGAATCTTTCATATGATCATTCTAGAAGAAATTTTCTTTTTATTGGGAAATCAAGAGTTAAGAATATGAAGAAAATGTACACTTTTAAACAGTCTTTTTCAAGGAATCATAAAATAAAAAAAATACTAACTCATGGATCTTTCATGATTTCATTTTAATATATTATTATTTTTGAATCATTCCGCTTGATATTCTGACATTAGAAATTGTAGCAAAGACTTTAACTTTTTTTGCTTTGTAATGAGGCCCTGAGCATGAAGCTACAGGAGAATTTTCACCTTACTTACTGAACACTCCCTCAGTGCTAATTTACAGGGGAGAGCCTTGGTGTAGTGGTTAAGCATTTGGCTGCTAACCAGAAGGTCAGCAGTTCAAATCCACCACCTGCTCCTGGGAAACCTTATGAGGCAGTTCTACTCTGTCCTACAGGGTCGCTATAGTCAGAACCGAATCTATAGTCAGAACCGAATCGACAACAACGGATCTGTTTGTTTGTTTTTTTGTACATCCATTCAGTTTGTAAGATAAAAATATGATTTTAGTGAGCTTGAGTTTGCTCAAGAACTTTTCAAAATCCATATTCATTTGAATAGAAAACTTGTCACATCATTGATATTTGACTTAGGAGGCTTTATAGTATTCTTAAACCCGTGGCTGTCGAGTCAATTCTGACTCACAGTGACAATGCAGAATAGACTAGGACGGCCCCATAGGGTTTCCAAGGAGTGGCTGGTGGATTCGAGCTGCTGACCTTATGGTTAACAGCCGAGCTCTTAACCACTGTGCCACCAGGGCTCTGGTGTTCTTGATAGTATGAGTAATTAACACTATGCTGTCCTGTTTAGGAGGTATTAACCTCTCCAAGAGCTCTTCCTATCACACGTGTATGAGGGAGCTCTTATCTTTATATCTCATATGCTTAAAATATTATACTCAGAACTAAAGTAAGGGGTTACCTTTATTTTTCTTTTTCAAATGCATTTTCCAATAATGAAATAACAGGAAAAATTAATTATAGAAATATATATATAAATACTTGTAAATCCACTACCTGGTTTTAACAAATCTTCACATTTTAAAATATTGCTTCAGATCATATTTGGAATTCTCATGTCTGTTTTTGTATTTTACTATATAAACACATAACTTAAAATAACATGTACTAATCTTTTGCAAGTTTTAAAACTTTATATAATGTTTTAAGACTCTAAATATAATGTTTAAGACTCCGTGATATGATTTTTTCAAAATATGTTTTTGATAAATACAACTCTAGTTCATTCATTCCCACTATTATAATATTGCATTACCTAAAGCACAGAGTATTTGTGATTAAAGCAATACCGTTAGAAAATTAATTTGTATGCGTCTGCACGTCGGAGAGTTTTTTGTTGTTGTTGTTTTTCTAGAAGCGGTTATATTCCTAGAAGTAAAATGTGGGACACAGTATATATATATTTGGCAATGTTTAATAAAGGTGAATATATATACAATTTATTAAATGTTGCCAAATTATTTTCAAAGTAATTGTAACAATTTCCACTCCAAGTAGCAACTTTCGAAAATTACCATTTCCAAATATTCCTACCAACATTTGATACTGGCAGATTTTAAATTTTTCCAGTTTGAAGATGAGTATCTTTATATATCATTGCTATTGTCAGATGAATCTTGGCTGAAAGTAGAGAATACTAGTATGATGTTTACCTGTGTTTTATAGACTATGCAAAGGCATTCAGCTGTGTGGATCATAACTAATTATGGGTAACGTTGCAAAGAATGGGAATTCCAGAACACTTAATTATACTCATGAGGAACCTGTACATAGATCAAGAGGCAAACGTTCCACCAGAATAAGGGGATACTGTGTGGTTTAAAATCAGGAAACTCGTGCGTCAGGGTTGTATCCTTTCACCATAATTATTCAGTCTGTAGGTTGAGCAAATAATCCATAAAGCTGGACTATATGAAGAAGAACATGGCATCAGGATTGGAGGAAGACTAATTAACAACCTGTGATATGCAGATAACACAACCTTGCTTGCTGAAGGTGAAGAGGACTTGAAGCATTTACTGATGAGGATCAAAGACCACAGCCTTTAGTATGGATTATACATCAATATAAAGAAAACAAAAATCCTCACAACTGGACCAAAAAGCAATGGAGAAGTGTGTGCCTGACACAAGCCATAGTACTTTCAGTCGCCTCAAATGCATGTGGAAGCTGGACAGTGAATACAGACTGAAGAAGAATCGATGCCTTTGAATTATGGTGTTGGTGAAGAATAGACCATGGACTGCCAGAAGAATGAACAAATCTGTCTTGGAAGAAGTACAGCAGAATGCTCCTTAGAAGTGAGAATGGCAAGACTTATTCTCATGTACTTTGGACATGTAATCAGGAGGGACCAGTCCCTGGAGAACGACGTCATGCTTCATAAAGTAGAGGCTCAGCAAAGAAGAAGAAGAACCTCAGCAAGATGGATTGAAACACTGGCTGCAACAATGGGCTCAAACATAGCGAAGATTGTGAAAATGGCACAGGACTGGGCAGTGTTTCGTTCTGTTGTACGTAGGGTCACTATGAATCAGAACTGACTCAACAGCACCTAACAACAACAACATCTTTATATTATTTTCGTTTGCATTGGCCAAGTTAATTATGACTTTGAGAATCATTTGGTATATACTGTAGACATCCAAGTTTTTATTTATGTGAATTATTCTTAAAACTTTGCCCATTCATGGGTTTTTTTTTTTATTTTTTAAGTATTCCTTATATATTTGATATATGAATTCTTTGTCATTATTTTGCATTTTTTTTGCAATTGTTTTTTTTTTTCATCTTCATTGGTAGTTTCTTTGGATGTTAAAAATATTTTCTGAATTATTATGTTTCTCGAATTAAATTGCTGTGGGATTTTTTGGTACATCCAACTCCAGTTATTGTCGATTCCAACTCATGGCATCCCCTTGTGTATCAGAGTAAACTGTGCTCCTTAGGGTTCCCAATGGCTGATTTTTCAGAAGTAGATTGCTAGGCCTTTCTTTTGAGGCACCTCTGGGTGGACTTCAATCACCAACGTTTCAGTAAATAGCTGAGTGCTTAACCATTTGTGCCACTCAGGGACTCCTATATTTTCTTATTTAAACGGTATCAAAGCCATCTGTCATGGACTGAATTGTGTCCCCCAAAAATATGCATCAACTTGGTTAGGCCATGATTCCCAGTATTGTGTGGTTGTCCTCCATTTTGTGATCTTCCTATGTGTTATAAATCATAATCTCTGCCTGTGGTTAAAGAGGATTAGGGTGGGATGTAACATTCTTGCTCAGGTCACATCCTTGTTCCAATGTAAAGGGAGTTTCCTTGGGGTGTGTCTTGTACCACCTTTTATCATACAAGAGATAAAAGGAAAGGGAAGCAAGCAGAGAGTTGGGGCCCTTATACCACCAAGAAAGCAGTGCTGGGAGCAGAGCACATCCTTTGGACCTGAGATTCCTGCACTGAGTTGCTCCCAAACCAAGGAAAGACCGATGACAAGGACCTTCCTCCAGAGCTGACAGAGAGAGAGAAAGCCTTCTCCTGGAGCTGGCGCCCTGAATTCAGACTTCTAGCCTACTAGACTGTGAGAGAATAAACTTCTCTTTGTTAAAGCCATCCACTTGTGGTATTTCTGTTATAGCAGCGCTAGATGACCAAGACACCGTTAATATTTTTCTTTAGTCTTTGTGTTCTTGTGAATTGTCTAAGAATTCTTTCTGTAACCCAATATCATATTGATACTATATATTTTCTTCTAATTTAGCTTTTAGCATCCATATGTTACATTCACATGGAACTGATTTTTTAAAATGTATTGCGTGAAGTAGTATTTTAATTTATATTTTCCACATAGGAAATTACCCTAGTCCCAGCACCATTTGCTTAAAAGTCCCCATGACTATCAATGCCATGTTTGCCATATATCATTAAATATATATACATATATGTATGGATATATTTCTGAGTGTTCAGAGGGTAGCTATCATATTGTCAGCTAACCTCCTTGATATGACTGCAGATTGATAATCCATTAATTTTCAGATTGTTGATTTTCTGGCTGTATTGCTTAAATAATTTCTTCATGTTTCAGAATACCAGCTTGCTCTGTTTCTGGTCCATTTTATTTTTGAGCTTATCTGAGTCTACTTAAATTTTCCTTTAATATTTTTATTCGTTACTGTAAGTCATAAATCTAGCATTTATTGCTAGAACCCAAATTATGATAACTTGAGGCTGGCCCCCAGATGACTATGGCCACATATTAAGCCCAGGTTTTTCCGCAAGAACTTCTCAGAAATGTTTAGGAATGCCCGTATGTCCTCCCACCTTGCTTCCCTATAGTTCATTTACATGCTGCCTGTGCTATGCTTTCCTCCTATGACACCAGTGCTTTGCTAGACAAGTTCTGTGCTGATGACTGCTACAGCCATCACTACTCTCTTCCTGGGAGAAGGGACAAAAAACACCACTTTTTCTTCCCTGAGCATGCTTAATTTCTCACAGCACAGCAAGGGCTAATCGGTCATTATAGATAATACTCTACTAAAGGTGCCACAATATGGAAAGGGACCTTCACATGCCTGTGACTGGGTCTTAAGGTCTCTTGTCAGGCCACTTCACTGCCTCACTCTGGGCCTGATGCTCTGAGGCAAGGGCTGGCTTATTCTACACCACAGAGAGTGCTTTGCCTTCTGCATGCCATGGGATCCAGAACGAGAGCTCTGACCTCCAGCAAGAGCAGAAATTTGCAATCCCAGGCTCATACCCTGTTGTGAATTGAATTGTATTCCCAAAAACTATGTGTTGTAAATCCTAACCTCTATGCCCTGGTGGCATAGTGGTTAAGAGCTACGACTGCTAACCAAAAGGTTGGAAGTTCGAATCCACCAGGTGCTCTTTGGAAACCCTATGGGGCAGCTCTACTCTGTCCTATACGGTCACTATGAGTTGGAATGGACTCGATGGCAACAGGTTTGGTTTGGTTTTTTTGGCTGGTATTTGAAATACTGATGGCAAAGCTTCCAGTATCACAGCAACATGAAAGCCACCACAGTGAGACAAACTGACAGACACGTGGTGGATGTATATATATACATATGTACGTATAAACCAAACACGTTGCCACTGAATGGATTCCAACTCATAACGACTCTATAGGACAGAGCAGAACTGCCTCATAGACTTTCCAATGAGTGGCTGGTGGATTCAAACTGCCAAACTTTGGTTAGCAGCTGAGCTCTTAACCAGTGTGCCACCAGGGCTCCATATACACCATATTTTTATGCAAATAACATGCGTGTTATACATTTTTTGCCAGCCACACAACCCCCTCTTGCATTCTTTTCCTAGGCACGCTGTGCACGTTATATGTGTATGGGCACATTATTTACATGGGCACACTATTTGTGAAAAATATTGTCTATATCCCACATATAAATATAATCTGTTGCCATCAAGAAGATTGTGACTCATGGTAACCCCATGTGTTACAGAGTAGAACTGCTCCATACTTAGCTGTGGTTTTTAAGGAAGCAGATCGCTAAGTCTTTCTTCTGCGGTACCACCGGGTTGGTTCAAGCCTCTCACCTTTAAGTTAGTAGTCAAGCGCAAACTGTTTATGCCACCCAGGGATATATATATATATAAACAGTAGAGGGTTTGAGAAAAAGAGGAAAACCCCCAACGAAATAAACTGACACGGTGGCTGCAACACTGAGCTGAAGCATAACAATGACGTGAGGATGACACGGGACAGGGCGGTGTTTCGTTGTGTTGTACGTAGGGTTGCTATGAGTCAGAACCAACTCGACGGCACCCGACAACAGCAACAACATAAACAATATATATTTGTTTTGGCATTTTCTTCTTTCTAAAATATATTTATTGTTGTTGTTGGGTGCCGTTGAGTCAATTACAGCTCATAGCAACCCTATAGGACAGAGTAGAGCTACCCCTAGGCTTTCTTAGGCTGTAATCTTTATGGGAGCAGATCATCAGATCTTTTCACTCACTGATGGGCTGGTGGGTTGGAACTGCCCACCTTTCGGTTAGCAGTCTAGCACTTAACCACTGCACCACCAGGGCTCGTTTGCTCTCTCTCTCTCTCTCTATATATATATATACATACACACATATCCATACATATAGCTATATATATATTCCAAAGTTAAATTTTATTTTCCATTTTAGGAGACAGAAAACAACTTGTAAAATTTAAATGAGTGTTCTTATGTTTATAGTCTAAAAATTATTGCATCCTATCTGACAGAGTTCCCAATACATATAATAACCCTAATCTACAGATTTGATATCCATATGTGACAGATTTTCTAAGAGTCTTTAAATTATAAGATAATTACTTTTATTGTCTATGTCCAGAAATTACACTCTGAAAATGTCACCTCTCTACTTCTACTCTACCTTCTATTTCATCTTAAATAATGATAAAAGAACTTGCCAATTAGTTAACACAATTTCTGTCCCTCATCACCTCTGAAGCCCTGTCTAACCTCTTCTGAGGTTTATGTAAGTTTCTCCCATACCCTACAATGTTTCTCTCTTATTTCCAGCCTCTCCGCATGCAAATCCATTCTGTTAAGGCCCATACTATCATCTTACATCATATTAAAACCATGCTATTATCTTTCATCATTTTAAAACCAATATTGGAGCCTCTCCCTGAGGAGACCAAGAATATATTTGATCTATCTGACTTTTCCTTTTATCTTCCTACATATTATAAATCATGAAGAACAGTTTATCTGAATTGTCTTAAAATATAACTCCTGTAGAGAAAGGATTGCATCTTTTTTATATTCTATAACCTTCAACCAATTGTACACAGAAAATGTTGAAATGCTCAATTAACAAATGAATCAAGGCACTACCATTTCTTTCTTAAATGTCATATATTTTTATCCCGCTAAAAATATTGTTCTGTGGTCTTGGCATTCTGCATGTGATATGGCAGCTCTTCTGAAAAACAGACCTCTCAATCGCTATTTTCAGTAAACTATTTTGTCATTGTAAAATCTTTTGTTAAAATGTGAGAGAAGATAATTATTCTTTTTTTCAACACCATTGTGAATAAAAATGCAATGCACTTACGATAGAAAAATTATCGTTCAACTGTCTAATGAGGTTGATGTGAAGTCGTTTCAGTAATACATTAATCCTCTTGGGACCCCATTTTATTTCTTCACCAAAGTTATTTCTGCTTCAATAACTTAAACATTACTACTCCGACCATAGTCTGTCCCTTACGCTTTTCTTTCTAGGGGGACAAATACGGAATCACTTCCTTTCCTATTTAAGTAGAGACTTGGCAGTGCAGATATATCTGAATTACAGATTTCCTCAGCTGACACTGGGAAGCCTGGCACAATGGAATCAAAGCTAGGAACAGGCAGTGACATTGGCCTGCGAATTTATTTGATTATAACCCAGGCCCTCTGAGTATTTTAGTTTCTCGGTTGCAGATAATCAAATTAAATAAAAATCAAGCAATTAAACTTGATCAACTTCATTTGTCTGGTGCCAAATAAATGCTTAGATCACTTTTCCTCCCCTAAAATTAACTGCTTGGTTCATTAATTAGTACATTATTTGCCAAACCGTAGAAACGGAATGTAAATGATCTCTGAATTTTGATCATAGAGCTCAGAAAAGTAAAGAGAAAACAAAGCAATTAACCCGGTAATTATGCATGTTAACAAGTAAGAATGGAAAGAAATCAGTTTTATACCTGAATCCTGACAATGCATCAATATCAATTTAATTTGCAATATGAGTTCTCAGAGTCTAGTTTACAAAGTTTCTCATACTTCATCTAGGAAGAAAGATGTGGCGAGCTACTTCTGAAAATCAGCCAAGGAAAACCCTGTGGATCACAACAGTGTTATCTGTGGCTGATCAGGGAGATGGCCCAGGACTGGGCAGCGTTTTATTTTGTCGTGTCTGGGGTCCCCAAAACCTGCGTGCTGACTTGATGCCAGCTAACAACAGAAGTAGCATAATTAAAAGTGAGGATCAACAATTCTCGTTTTCTACATTTCGAAATTACAGAATCTTACCTTTGAGTTAAGTAAAAGTTGTCTTCCTAAAGTATTACAAAAACAAGCATGTTTATTTGTATTGTAACCTGGTCTAGGTGTATTTCATCTTTAAAATCCAGGCAAACATTTCACTCTAGTCCATAACACATCAGCATCTGAATTTCTATGAAGTATTGTTTTTCTGGAAAATTTTGAGTAAAATTGTTTCTCAAGAAGGATGCCCCAGCTTTATGCTGTAGCTTTGCCCTCGGCCTCCACGAGAGCCTGGGCCAGGGCATTTCCTGGCTGGGCTCTTTCTCAGTAGAGCTCTCAATAAAGATCCCTGGTTTCTCACCCTCTAGGGCAGAGAACCAGGAGGGTCAACCCAAGCTTGACTTCCTTTGGGAAATGAAGCCATCACAGGTAAGGAAACTGAAGTTAGTTTTCTGTTTAAAAGTTTACTGCTTTCTTTACAAATATCTAACAGATATTTAGAATTATCATTTATAAAACAATTTGTTGATTTACCCATTTTTTCAAAAATCTCCTCCTCTCCTCGATTCCTGTATCTGAGTCAATGAAACTCCTATGTACTCATTTACTTAAGCCTTAAAGTTTCTTTCCATGACCTCCCCCCACGTCCAACCCTTAAGCAGATACTGTCATCTGTATCCTACATCCATTGCTTCTCTGCATCTCAACTGATATTAAGGTAACAACCTCCCAATCTCAGCACACATAAATACTTTTCCTCCTTAACTTCACTCAGATCCCTTCTCCAATGTCAAATCTTCTGCGGGGGTGCCTTCTCGACCACCCTTTCTGGAGTAGCACCCATCTTTCATCTTTTTCAATCTCCTGACTTTTACTGCTTTTTCTTAATGACAAACTATTTCCTAATTCATCTCATGGGTTCCAGTGGTTTGCCTCCTTACAAACCACTATCTTCTTAGCTTCCACAATGACCTTCCACTAAATAAGGAATAAAATCCAAAACTCTTAACCCTGGTCTAAAAAGCCCTATTTGGTTTGGCTCTGCCATGATTTCCCACTACTCCTTGCGCCTGTCACTATGCTTCAGGCAGACTTGTTCCTCCTAGATGTCTTTTGTTTCTGCACCTCAAGCTCATAAACCAACAAACAAAACAAACAAACAAAAAAACCCAAAATAAACCCAGATACCATAAGCCGATTCTGACTCATGATAACCCTGTGTGTTGCAGAGTATAATTGCTCTCCATAGGGTTTTCATGGCTGTGACCTTTCAGAAGCAGATCACCAGGCCTGTCTTCTGAGATGCCTCTGGATGGGTTCAAACCACCAACCTTTCAGTCAGTAGTCGAATACTTAACTAGTTGAGCCACCCGGGGACTTTTTCCTTCTGCCTTGGTTTTTGTTCCCCTCCCTGCAAAGCTTTACTGAGTTGGCTTCTTATCCTGGTTTCAGTTTGTCAGTTTTTCAGAGATGTCTGTCCTGACTACTAGTCTAGGTATACCTCAAGTTATTCTGTAAAGTATCACTCTGTCTTATATTTATTTTAGCCCAAATCTTAATCCAAATACTTAATATTTTGTTTTGTTTTGTTATTTAATTTTTAGAGCTTTTGGCTCCCCCACCAAAAATATAAGCCTTGCCTGTCTTATCCAACAGCTGTAACCCCATGTAACCCCAATTCCTGGAACAGTGCCTAGCCTATAATAGGTATTCAACAAATGTCTGCTAAACAAATGAATAAATAAATTATTTGACCCTGATTAAGTAACATAGGTGGAGCATGTGCTTTAAAAGTAGTTCAGGAGGCACTGCAAGATTCAGTGGCCCTAATGGAAAACAAAACAGAGAAATGGCATATTATATGGCTGGTTTTTTGTTTTATTTGTTTGTTTTTTCACATATATATATATAGCTATATATATATTCCAAAGTTAAATTTTATTTTCCATTTTAGGAGAAGAAAACAACTTTTCACATGAAAAGTATGGGAATGTGTTAAACGAACTCGGTCAGAGACCTATGCCCTGGTCCCATGGTATGGAAATATATGAAGTACCTATATGCTAAGACTACCACATATATTCGTTTCCTAGGGCTGCTGTAAAAAATCACCACAAAATGGATGGCTTAAAAAAACAGGAATTTATTCTTTCTCAGTCCTGGAGCTAGAAGTCCAAATTCAGGATGTTAACAGGGCCATGCTCTTTGCCAAGGCTCTAGGGGAAGATTCTTCCTTGTTTCTTCCACATGCTCCTTGGCTTGTGCCAGTATAACTCCAATCTCTGCCTCCATCTTTACATGGCATTTGTTCCTGTGTGTCTCTCTGTGTGTGTTTTCTATGCTTCTGTTCTATAGGAACAGTCATCTTTGAGATATCAGGGCCCACTCTTTACTGGCTTCATCTTAACTACTTCTGGAATAACCCTATTTCCAAATAAAATCACATTAAAAAAAATGAAACATATTTTTTGAGGACACAATTCAACTCATAAAATTAAACCCCCAAAGTAATGTCCTTCCCACATGCAAAATACATTCATCTTATCCCAGCATCGCCAAAAATCTTAACCCACTCTAATATCAACTCTAATTCCAAAATCTCATCTTCTGCAGCATTATATCATGTGTGGATGAGACTATGAGCATGATCCATTCTGGGGCAAAATTCCTCTCCATCTGGGAACCTGTGAAACCTAGAAAACAAGTTATCTGCTTCCAAAATACAATGGTGAGACAAGCACAGGAGAGGCATTCCCATTCAAAAAAGGACAAAATTGGAAGGAAAAAGGGAGTCAAGGGTCTTAGGTTTGCAACCAAACAGGGCAAATTCCATTAGTTTTCAAGGCCTGAGAATAATTTTCTGCGGCCCAGTCCAGCTTCTGGGTCTGCAGAGGCTCCATTGGCCTCTGAACCATCCTGGGCTGAGGCAATCCTGAACTTTCAGCTAGCAGTT
>NW_004443949.1:17882258-17887662 GCF_000243295.1 Trichechus manatus latirostris | reverse complement strand
AATGAGTTTACACATGTGTGTGTAAACACACATATATATAAAATCAGTTGTCATATGTCCATATATATTTTATGTGTATGTGTATATATATACATATATGTGTATGTGGGGTATATATACATATATATATATTTATATGCACATATATAAAACCAGTGGCCATAGAGAAAAAGATTTCAAGGAATTGGCTCATGTGATTGTGGAAGCTTACAAGTCTGAAATTTATAGGGTTATAGTCTAATATTTATATAAATAATAAAATATATAATAAAATTTATAGGCTAATAGGCTGGAAACTCAGGAAGAGTTTTTATGTTGCAGTCTCGACACTGTATTCCTCTTTCTCCCAGTAACCTCAGTTTTTGCTGTTAAGGCCGTCAGGTGATTGGATGAGGTCCACCCACATTAGTGAGGGCAATCTCCTTTACTTAAAGTCAACTAACTGTAAATATTAGTCACATCTACAAAATATCTTCACAGCAACATCTAGAATACTGTTCAATGAAACAACTGGACACCATAGCCTAGCCAAGTTGACACAGACAATTCACCTTCTCAGCACAGATACTGGTTTTTCACACAAATCTTGGAAGTCAGTCTTGTGTTGTACCAGTAGTTCCAATTTACATATGAGGAAACTAAGGCTTAAAACAGATTTTCCAAGGAGACACAGCCAATTCCAGAGCTGAGAACTGAACGAAACCTTTTGGATTCCAAAACCTATATTCTTTCCATGACTTCATACACCAACGAGGCTTTGACTCCCGTAGCCATGGCAAAGTCAAGATTGCTATGGGCCACAGCTTCTTCAATAACACAGTGAAAGCTACCCTTATCTCACAGAGTAATATGAGGTTAATCAAGATGATATGCCTGCCAAGCATAGTATGTGTTTGCCTATCCACAGGAACAATGGCTACAACATTACTTTAAAATCTAAAATACACCAGATAAAAGATAATTATTACTTTGAAAACAATCAAGATAATTTAGGATAAAAACGTTTATATTATAGTCTACTTAAAACTAGAATGAATTTATTATAAAATTTATTGCAGATACTGATGCAACAAAACTAAATTTGGAAATGCAAAATTTGTGTATGTATATAATGAATTAGCTTATGGTATATACACACAAAGGCATTTTGGCCTTACAAAAGCCACTAGTGTCTTATAACTGCCATCCTGGCAAAGCATTCTGGGGTTGAATGAGAAGCACTAACCCTGGAGTGCTTTTTGGATGACTTTGAAATATTTCTAGCTTAGGAATGTTTAAAATCTTTTCAGAGCATTCTTAGTGAGTTTGGTGGATATTATGATCCTCCATTAATGATACTTGACTCCACTGATAGCAATGGGGTATGCACCCTAGACTTTCACTTCATTCCCTGCTAAAAGGTGCACAAAAATATTCTTGGCCAGCATTAAGAAAACTGATCTTTGCTAATAATAATTTTAATATAAATCCTTTGTAAAAACAAGTGACATTGTTATAGCTCTCATTTCTTGAACACTTCGTCTGTGCCAGGTATTTTACATACGCTATTGCCAGTATTTCACCAGCTGTGCAAGACAGATATTATTAGATGTTAAATGATTTGTTAAGGCCAAAAAACTAGCAAATTAGACATTTACGATTTTAGAGCAGTCCTCTCTGGTTCCAAAGTCCAACTTTTTCTTTCATTTCACACTACGTCATCCTTTCTTTCATTCACTGAACAAGTACTCATTTGATGCTTATTATGTGGCAGGCACTGTTTGAGTTGTTGAATAAAACAAAGTCTCTGTTCTTAAGGGGCTTCCAACTTAGTTGGGAGGAAAAGAAATAAACCAACATATAACAATATAACATAACATGGTATTAGTATAATATTAGATACATAGTTACACCTGCTATAAAATAAAAACTTCAGGAGAAAGGTCATCTCGGTTGAGAAAATGGCCAGTAGGAAAGCAACCAAACTTAGGACACTCTACCAGGATGGCTGTTACAAGACACAAGTGGCAAAGAGGTGTTCTGGCACTGGGTTGTTTAGGACCTTGTAGGGAGGAGTTCTGATGGCACAATGGTTAAGCACTTGGCTGCTAAGTGAAAAGCTGCCAGTTCAAACCCACCCAGTTGTTCTGAAGGAGAAAGAGCAGGAAATCCGCTTCTGTAAAGATTACAGCCTAGGCAATCCCATAGGGCAGTTCTACTTTGTCATACGGAGTCGATGAGTCAGTGTAGACTCAACAGGCCACAAAGAGAACTGTGGATTGACATATCAAAGGTTCCCCTTAAGGAGAAAGAACTAATAAGCCGAAGAATCTAGACATAGCTAGGTGGATAGCTCCAATAATATATCTAGCTTTTAACAGAATTAATTAAATAATTAAGTTACTCATTCTTTTAGGAAGAGTATATGGAGAACTTTCTATATATTAGACACAGAGGTGGTGCTGTGGCTTAAAAAGATGAATATGCTATAAACCTTACTCTCAAGAGAAAGGCAGAAGTGTAAACAGGGAAATTTATTCATAAATACAAAAACATTTAATGAGATCCCACTATGCCCCAAATCCAAAGACAGTGAAAATACAACATGAGGAAGTATGAACCTAGAAAGAAAGGAGTCTGGAGGCATCCTAGAGCTTTTCTCAGAGGAAGAGAAGTGTGCAGTGGTTCTTAAAGGATGAGTAACAATTTACCATACAAACACTGGAAACGACTTCTAGGTAGAGGAAATGGCCAGGAGGAAAGCAAGGAATTATGCAAGGAATTGCTCTGTTAGGGAAAGTGAGACGATACTGGTTTCTGGAATTTAAGGTATGAGAGTGACAGAAGCAGGAGAGAAGACCAAAATAGTGAATGGGGGCTCCACTCTGAAAGATGCTGTGTTTAGAGCATGGATTCAGTCAGGCGACTGATGGAGACCCTTTTTGTGTCACGTTTCTATGGAACGGAACTTCCACTGTTCTCTCACTTCATTCTTACCATACTCCTCCCCTGGAGCAGAAGAGAAACTCACTTGGAGATGAATTTTGGGTAGGAACTAACCACATGCAGCCCAAACAGATTTCTCTGCTGCTCCGCAAGGTAAGTTCACAGAGGCACACTCTGGCCCTAGGGATAAGTGATTAGGTGGGAAAGCCTGTCTAATTCAATGACAGAATATAAGAAAGGCCGTTTGCTGAGAATCTAAAGTTACATTTCTCAATCAGCTTTATTAGTAACAAAGCTAAAATTTCTATGCCTTCAGTCTGTCTGACTTCTATATTCTCCCAATTGGTTCTTGACTTGGGAAGACAAGGGTGAGACTACTTATTGGCTTCCCTAGAACTCTAATACACCTGTGAAAGGCAGAATAATGGCCCCTAAAGGTGTCCATTCTCTAATCCCCATAATCTGTGAATATGTTACCGTTCATGGCAGAAGGGACTTTGCAGACGTGATTAAGGTTAAGGATCTCCAAATGGGGAGATTATCCTGGGTTATCTGGATGGGTTAAATCTAATCACACACAGTCTTTAAAAGTGTAGAACCTTTTCCAGCTTGGTCAGAGAGAGATGCACCAATGGAAAAAAGGTCAGAGAGATGCAGCGTGAGAAGGATTCAAGTAGTCATAGTTGGCTTTGAAGATGGAGGAATGGGACCATGAGCCAAGGAATATAGGCAGCCTCTAGATGCTGAGAACACCCGGCCAATAGCCAACAAAGAAACAGGGACCTTCTTCAACCACAACAAACTGAATTCTGCCAACAACTCTGATGAGCAGAAAACTGATTCTCCCCTAGAGTCACCAGAAAGGAAAACAGCCCTGCCAATGCCTTGATTTTAGTCCAGTGAGGCCCACAGAACTGTAAGATAATAATGCATGTTGTATTAAGCCACTAAGTTTTGCAGTAACTGTTATGAGAACCATAGAAAACTAATACAATATCACAAGAAGCCAGTGGAGGTTTTAACATAAGAGGGATGAAATGTTCGGATGGTGAAGGCAATTATAATGGTGAATAGAGGTTGAGTTTTAGAAAGTATTTGGTGATGGGATGCAGAGCTAGGTGAAGGAGTGAGTGATGATATTTCAGTTTGAGAATTGGGTGGATGGTCTCACCATTAATCAAGAGAAACAAGTTTGGAAGAGGAAATCAAGTACTCAGTATTGACAAATTAGGAAGTCCCTGAGTAGCACAAACAGTTTTCTCCTCAGAAGAAAAACCTGATGATCCACTTGTGAAAAAATCAGTCATTGAAAACTCTACAGAACCGTTTCTACTCTGACACACCTGAGGTCACACCCATGAGTCAGAACCGAATTATCAATGGCAACTAGTTTTGTTGTTGCTGTTTGTTTGTTTTTGTTTTCATTGACATATTAAGATTGAAGTATATAAGGATTTCTGGATATTTAGGTGAAGATTTACAACAGGTTGAGAACAAGTGTCTTAAGCAAAGCAGAGATATCATGTAGATTATTACATTGTATAGATTATAAGACAATGTAAAGTGAGAAACATTTGTAATTATAGATTAGTCATGGTTTGTATCATGAAAAAATAATTTTAAACTATGTATGCTTGTTTATATATATATATATATTCAGCTAATAATCTACAATTTTATATAAAGAAACTATGGCCAATGTCTAATAGGTGACTTTCCAAAGGTCACTCAAGAAGTCCGCTCAGTTTCATGACATATCCTAGGCATGGACTGACATTCTTATTTTTATCAGCATTGTACTTGTGTACCTTCAAATCACCTGTGAGGAGTCCAAGACTTCTGACAGAATTCATCCATGCACAATTTCCAGAATCACACATTTGACACTGCTTTTGAGTCATATAAGCACTTGATCAGACTCTTCTCCACATTTTTGATTATCCTTCAATTTTGCTTTTTCCCTAATGCATTCATACCAATGAAAACATTAGTAATTCCCTCGTAGCATAAAAGAGTGTTATCCACAGAACTGCCATTTAATCCTCACCTTCCATGTTGAATTCCATTGTTCTTAGAAAATGTGTTTATATAACAACTTTTTTTTTTAACCTAAGGGTGAAAATTATCTTTATTTGCTCTCAGTGTGCCTAACCTAGCTTTATATAACCAAAAAATAATTTAATGAAAATTTCACCTCTGAGTTTCACAGTAGGGAATTTTAATTAGGGCAAAATGATCAAGATTTCTCAGGCAGGGACAGCCCTTTAGATTGGTCAGACAATTTATTACACATAATTGAGTTTGCATAAATGGTTCTAGAGATGTACCTTTTTTTTTTAATTTTTATTTTTTTTGTGTGTGTGTGTTTTTTTTTTTTAATTTATTGTACTTCAGGTGAAGGCTTACAGGACAAATAGTTTCTCATGAAACAGAAGTACACATGTTGTTTTATAACATTGGTTAACAACCCCACAACATA
>NW_004443949.1:17831248-17881814 GCF_000243295.1 Trichechus manatus latirostris | reverse complement strand
TCTAGCTGTACTGGACTCAGTCCGGTGGAGGCCTTGGTAGCTGTGGACAATTAGTCCTTCGGACTAATAGAGATATACCTTTTTAAAAACAGATGAAGTTTTGAAAGTTTTGCTTTTTTAATTATAAACTCCCAAGAGGTTGCAAAAAATAGTAGAGAGGGGTCTTGTGTATCCATTACTTAGCACTCCCCGTATAACATCTAACATAGCAATAGGACATTACCAAAATCAGGAAATTAACATTGGCACAATACAATGACTAAACTACAAATCTTTCTTGGATTTCTCCAAATTTTGGATGCACTTATTATTTTACATGTGTTTGTATAGTTCCATGAAATTTTTTACATGTGTAGATTGATATAACCACCACAATCGAGATACAGAACTGCTCTGTTACCAAAAAGGAACTACCTTCTGCCACCATTTATAGTCATGCTCCCTCCTTCCCAACACCTGACAACCACTGATCACTTCTCCATTCCTATAATCATGCCAGTTTAAGAATGTTGTATAGCACACCCATGTTCATTGAAGCATTATTCACAATAGTAAAAAGATATAAACAACCTAAGTGTCCATCAACAGATAAATGGATAAACAAATTATGGTGCATACATACAATTGAATACCATCCAACAATAAACAAAGATGATGAATCTACAAAACATCTCACAACATGGATGAATCTGGAGGGCATTATGCTGAGTGAAGTAAGTTAATCACAAAAGGACAAATATTGTGTGAGATCACTATTATAAAAACTTAAGAAAAGGTTTAGACCAAAACCAAACCAAACCTGTTGCCTTCAAGTGGATTCTGACTCATAGCGACCCTATAGGACAGAGTAGAACTGCCCCATACAGTTTCCAAGGAATGGCTGATGGACTCAAACTCCCTGCCACCTTTTGGTTATCAGCCAAGCTCTTAACCACTGCATCATCAAGGCTCCAAAGAAAAGGTTTACACATAGAAAAAAAAAAAATCTTTGATGGTTATGAGGGAGGGGAGGGGTGAGGAGAGGAAATCACTAACCAGGTAGTAAGACAAGTGTTAACTTTGGTAAAAGGAAAGACAACACACAATATAGGGGAAATCAGCACAACTTGACCAAGGCAAAGCCATAGAAGCTTCTTAGACACATCCAAACACCTTCAGGGACCGAGTTACTGGGGCTGAGGGCTAGGGACCATGGTCTCAGGGAACATCTAGGTCAATTGGCATAACATAGTTCATAAAGAAAATGTTCTCCATCCTACTTTGGTGAGTAGCGTCTGGGGTCTTAAATGCTTGTGAGCGGCCATTTAAAATGCATCTATTGGTCCCATCACATTTGGAGCAAAGGAGAATGAAAAAACCAAAGATGCAAAGAAAATATCAGTCCAAGGACTAATGGACCACATGAACCATAGCCTGAGCCCAGAACAACTAGATGGTGCCCAGCTACCACCAACGACCACTCTGACAGGGATCACAACAGAGGGTTCTGGCCAGGACAGGAGAAAAATGTAGAACAAAATTCAAATTCACGAAATAAGACCAGACTTACTGGTTTGATAAAGACTGGAAGAACCTCCGAGACTATGGCCCCAGGACACCCTTTTAACTCAGAACTGAAGGCACTCCTGAAGTCTACCCTTCAGCCAAAGATTAGACAGGTCTATAAAACAAACAATTAACAGATAAGAGGAACGTGCTTTTTAGTTCAATCATGTACACAAGACCCAAAGAGCAACATCTGCCCAAAAGCAATGATGAGAAGGCAGGAAAGGACAGGAAAAATGGATGAATGTCACAAAACAATTTGTATATAAATTATGGAGTGAGAAACTCATTTGTGCTGTAAACTTTCACCTAAAACACAATAAAAGTAAAAAATAAAACCAAAAAAAAAGAAAAGGAAATGAAGCCACTTATACTATACGTCAACTATATATATATATATATATATATATATACTCTGTCCTGTAGGGTTGCTATGAGTCAGAATCGACTTGACAGCAAAGAGTTTGTTTTTTTTTACACTAGATATCAAATTATTGTTGTATTTAATAATTTATCATTAATTTGTTGTGATTAAACATGAATGGTTTTTATTTTAAAAAAGAATGTTATATAAATGGAATCATATGGTATGTAACCTTTTGATATTGCATTTTTAATTCAGCATAATCACCTTGAGATTTAATTCCTGCTGCTGCGTGTATCCACAGTTCGTTCTTTTTTATTGCTGAGTACTATTCCATGTTATAGATTACCAGTTTGTTTACCCTTCACTTGTTAAAGGACATTTGAGTTATTTCCAGTTTTTTGGCAATTACAATTAAAGCTGCTATAAATACTGTGTATGGTGCATGAACAGAAATTTTCATTTTTGTAGAATATATGCCCAGGAGGGTGATTGCTGGGTCATATGATAAATGTAGGTTTGAATTTATAAGAAACTGACAAAATTCCAGAGGGATTGTACGGTTTTACGTGCCTGCCAGCAATTTATGAGAGATCATTTTCTCCATATCCTCACCAGCATCTGGTACTGTCAGGACTTTTTGTTTGTTTTAGCCATTCTTATAGGTATGTAGTGAAAAATAGATGGATTGTTAATGTACTGTTACTGTTTAGGGAAAAAAATAGTGAGTCACACATGGACTATCACCAGAAAAGAATAATGGAGAGATCTGCAGATTGGTTTGGAAATCTGAAGAGATTGAACTGTCTGAGATTAGATTTATTTATACAAACCTTCTGAAGGATGCATTTTTGCCCTGAAGGAGAGCTAAGATAAACTGGAGATTTATCTTTACCTGGACATTAAAAGCTATAATTATAGTCAATGCCTTTATCTTTTCTGAATAGGAAACTGGAGTGAGAGACATGAAATTTTCCTTTCTTAAGAAAGACAGGGTTTGCCTTTCAATTTTTATTGCTTCTTAGCTATTTAGCAATGCCTCATCTGTATTTTTCAGTAATAAGAGTATGACCCAACATCAATTAAAATGTGATTCTTTGAAGAATAAATGTGTACGTGTTTTTCTTTTGCTTTATAAACAAGATTTTTATAATTAATGAAAGAAATGCTGTGCTGCGTTAGTGAGGTACCATTTGCCTCAACCACAATGGGGACTCCCCTTGGAGGCACTCATTCTTGGACCTAAGTCCAGTCTGGGCTTTTATACTATGACATCTGGAAGTCCACAGTGTGTGAATTTCTCAGGTTTCATATTGAGCTTTATATACAAACTGCCCTTTTTAAATTATAAGCTAACTTCTTCAAGATTTCACAGTCAAGAAATAAGAAGGTACAGAAACTTTGCGTTGTGTTCTATTTTACTCATCAAAATATCTTTGGTTTAACTCCAACTGGACATTCTTTCTTCCATAAAACATGGCAGATGTAAACATTGACATGTAATACGTTTGAACTTAATATGTTTTTACAGACAATAAAATTAAAATCATCTAAAGCTGGTGGTAGACAATAACTTGCCTTCCTCCCAAGCAATTAGAGTCTACATTTTCCAAGAATAGAATAGAAAACATAATTATTCTAGAACTTTTGGAAATATTTTTTATTTAGCTTATGTTAAGTTTCATCAGATTTATAATTCAGATGGATCCCACAGCTTTTCTCAAAAAAGTGTTTTTACTAGTATAGAATTTTACAGTTATCAAATAGATTGCCTAAAACTACCTAAAGAAATCTTTGTTTTCTGAGACATACAAATAAATGAATGCACGATTCTATACCAACGAAGAGCCCTGGTAGAGCAGTGGTTAAGAGTTACAGCTGCTAACCAAAAGGTCAGCAGTTCAGATCCAACAGCTGCTTCTTGGAAACCCTATGGGGCAGTTCTACTCTGTCCCATAGGGTCGCTATGAGTCGAAATTGACTCAACGGCAATGAGCATACCAACAAAGAACATCTTACTAAGTGTAAACGCCATTATTCATGACCACCTTTACACCTATGGTGCTTTGACTTTGTGCTTGTGTCATCTCACAGGACTTATATTTTAAATATTATATTATTTTTTATGGGGGAAAACATTTGATCTGGTTTATAGCCCTTTTCTTTTAATCCTTGGTCTTTTTTAATCGTTTGGTTCTTTAAATGCTTACAACACATTTTCTTCTTTTTTAAACTGGAAAAATTTAGCTTTGGAGCACCATCTGTTTCATAGTGAAGTGCTTGTATTCCGCTTCCCAGATGGGTTGAATAAGAGAAAAAGGTTAAGTGATTTAACTTGAATTCACAGTGAGTCATCTGCCCTCAACCCAAGTATGACAAAGTCAAAGATGTTCCAGGTTTGTTTCTTCTTCTTCAATATACTAACTCAGAGATCACACAACTTTCAGCAGCACTTTCTCCAAACAGAACTAAGTAGCAAATATATTCAATGTATTGAATTTCAAATTTATTTCTAACATATAACTTCAAACAAAAAAAAAAAAAACTTTGAAAAAGCAAGTCTCCTTTTGACAAGAAATTAAAACTTAGCTTTTTTGAAATCATTGCACTGCTAGCTGCTATTCTTATCTCTTTTCTTTCCCTTCCAACACATCTTTTAAGCTGTTCCCATATTAATATTGTAACAACGAAACCCAAAAACCCATTGCCATTGAGTCGATTCTGACTCATAGTGACCCTATAGGACAGAGTAGAATGGCCTCATACGGTTTCCAGGGAGCGGCTGGTGGATTCGAACTGCTAACCTTTTGGTTAGCAGCTGAGCTCTTAACCACTGCACCACCAGGGCTCCAATATTTTAACAACTACCCCCCTTTGTTCCATCTCTGCTGAAGAGTGAGCAATGACTTTCTCCCTACCACCAGCCTTTCGAAGAGTGTCGGAAATCCATATTCTTCCATGCTTTCCTAGACTAAAGTGTTAGTCGTCCTGAGTTTGAATAACAGAAGATCTTTCATCACTACAGAGACATCAGATAACAGGGGATACCCGTATGTGTGAAAGGGTATGTATTCATTAAATTTGTTACATTTTGTTGTTGCTGTTGTTGTGTGCTGTCGAGTCAATTCCAACCCATAACATCCGGATAGGACAGAGTAGAACAGCCCTATAGAGTTTCCGAGGCTGTAATCTTTACTGGAGCAGATCGCCAGGTCCTTTATCCTATGGAGCTTCTGGGTGGGTTTGAATTGCCAATCTTTCAGTTAGTACCGGAGTGCTTAACCCCTGTGCCACCAGGGCTCATTCTATTACATTTTAAAAAGCTGAAAAGAAGGTTAAAGATGATTTGTTCAACCTTGAATAAATTTTCACCTGGTGCAGAGTTCTAGTCCAGATACTGTGATGAGGTTCAAGAGAGGAAATTGAGATTGTGCTTGCCCTTGTAAAGTTTGGTCTCTAGTAGGGACCATGATTCGGATATTCCCATTTAGGCCAGAAACAGGTTATTTCATTCATGAATTAACTTCTGTGATAATTAATTCAACCAGAATCTGATGGACTGATGTTTTTGCTAAATTATTGTGCTTAACAATGGAGCCCTGATGGCATGGTGGTTAAGAGCTTGGTTGCTAACCAAAAGGTCAGCAGTTTGAATCCACGAGCTGCTCCTTGGAAATCCTATGGGGGCAGTTCTCCCCTGCCCTATAGGGTTGCAATGAGTCAGAATTGACTTGATGGCAATGGTTTTGGTTTGGTTTTTACAATGACACAGGTATGCATGTCAACATGGACAAAATATAGAAAGTCACCTTGTAGTTAATATTTTGTGGCAAAATGTCCCAGTTTCTTAGTTTACCATACAGTTATCAGTCCTATTTGATTAATATGTGAACATATTTTAATATCATATATTTGAAACTATAATGATTCAATGTAATTTTACCTGCTTCTTAAGAATCTGAAAGAAAAAAAAGCTCTGCTGTTTAGGATTAATTTAAAAAGTAAATAGTTTAAAAAAATCAACTTGGATGTAGCAGGCTTACAAACACATCGTGAAAGAGCTGTGTAAAGAAGCTAGCACTAGGCCTGGCACATAATTCAATTAACGTTCTTCATCTGCCCCCAAAATGTGTAGTATTGTCCCCTCCAATAATTTCATCAGTTTAGATAATTAATCTGAATATTTATACCATACATGACAAAAGCTGTTAATAATAAATACACCATTAAAGAGATTTTGAACTTTCAACATTATTTTTGTCTACATGAGGTTTCATATGTAGTTAAGCCCTCACTGCGCACCAGCTTTATGGGTAATCACTTGCTCAGTTTCTTTCTTCCCAGCTAAACTGTAAGCTCTTGAGGGCTAAAAACATGTCCGCTTGTTCAGAACTGTTGCTCCAGCCCCTAGACGAATATCTGGAATATTGTAACAATATTTTGTTGAACTGAATTGCACTGAAGATCATCTGCCTTCCATTTTAGGAGTTCACATATTAAAAGAGGGAAGACATTTAAAGAAATAGTTTTACTCAAAGTAAAGAAGCATTTTAAAGCCAACATGAATGGAGTTGTACCACAAGTCCAGAGCTAGGGTTACAGAGGAATTCTCTGAAGAAGTCATGTCTGACTTGAGTCATGATGGATAGTCGGGGAATGGTCAGGAATATCCAGGTGGTAGCATGGACAAGGTGTGGCAGACTAAAGGGGCAGAAAAAAGATCTCCTTTATCTGATTCTCTTCCTCATCTAGCCGAAGGGTTGCAAAATGTTGAACAAATTTCCTTCAATCGCATACAATTCAGAAAGATGCCAGTGCAAGCAGATGGGATGATTTTCAGAGTCACACTTGGGAAGCACGTGGTGCTTCTCGGAGGCAGTTGTGTGCACTTTCTTTTCAAATAGCAGAAAGCATATGGGAACAGGATTGGATCTGTCAGCTACTATCAAAAGAATGGTGAGGTTTTTAAAATCAATTCCATCAAAGTCGTATAATGTGACAAAAGTTTTTTCTTATTTTGAAATTCTAAAGTTTTCCGTTTGTTGCTACATGTACATATAAAAAGAAAAAAAAAGAAATCTCCTTTCTCGTGAAAACCACAATCCCTGCTAGGGCTGCCAAATCTGGGGCAAAAAAGAAAGACAAGGTCAGCGTAAAGGAGAGAGTCTGGAAGAATTTCATTGATCAACCATTAAGTATTTCTACTCTTCACAGGTATTACAAATCTCTTTTTCTAAAAAAAGTATGTGGAGAACAGTTTGTATATTTTACTTTAATAACTCTTCTTTCTTAACACACATAAGCAAACAAAAAAAAATATTAAACTTATGAAAACAGAACCTGCTTTAGTTTAAATCGCTTAGATATTATAATTGTCCATTGCAGATTTATAACAGCTTTATGTTAAAGCAGCTCTCCCTATATCCTGTTAGTGCCTTTAAGCAGACACAGAGTTTGGTGGCTTCCCAGCAGTTTTAACCAAAGTGCTTCCATGAGTGAGGTTTATAACCAGGTCAATGCTAGACTGAAGACTACCATAGTCTATGTTTTCTATGGCAGTTTATCATTTCCTAAATAATTATTATGGGATTTGGGATGATTAAACTTCAAGGAGAGTGACTTCATGGGGCTGAACCCAAGGAATTAAAGGAGATTTAGATAGCAAACCTCTATTTTAAGGAAAAAAAAAATTATTTTTCTTTTATAAGAGGATGACTCCTTTGTTTTTTATCCATGAAGGGGCCTTGATGCAAGATAAAGTAAATAGTCTGTTTGTGGCTATCCTTCAGCCATTTAAGAATTTGCATTACTCTTTTTGACCTCCACTTAATAGAGTTTTGCTTTCAAAATCTCTTATGTGCTAATATGAAGCTGACAATAATGATTCTGGAATGCTGATAGAAAAATAACGTAATCTATTATAGTAATTGGCTCATTCATTCCACAGACATTTACTGACCTCTGAGTCAGGTGTTAGGGGGGTATTCCAAGATGAATTAAATATATACCATGGCCTCAAAGAGTTTACAGACTGTTTGCAGATCTAAGATACACAAGTAACTATAGCACAAGGAATAAACTAAGTATAATAAGGCTATAAGCAAAAAAAGGAAGAAAAAGAAGCTTTTTATTAATAACAAAGTTACCACTGACTTTAGACAGACGGTAGCTGAATGCCTTTCTCCCTTTGTGAGCATCCCAAAGACATTCATGGGCTTAGGTAGAAAGTCCCCTCCCCTGCTCTCCTGCTGGTAAGGTCCCTCTGCGGAGATAGAGCCTTAGACACCAGCAGTGGGGTTGCTGTGTCTGCACATCTCTCTCCTGTAAGAGTTTGTCTCCTTCCGTGCTCCTACAAGGTTGCTGTGTCTCCAGTATACTATATCACATTCTGTTGAGTAATGAAGTCCGTTTGGATTTCCCCTACTAAACTAAATGTCTTAAGAGTCAAGTCTATTTCACTTTCTCACACTTCACCTACAGTAATTAACAGAGGAGAAGAAGCTTGTTAAATTCAACTGAATTGCTATTAACCCTGTTCTAAGCACTGGCCAACAGTAGTGTTGGGGTGTCACAGAGGAGAAGAGCTGCTCTTCTGCCAGAAGCCTCACGGTGTGATCTTGGTGAATTTCCCACAGACCGTTGCAGGCTCAGAAAGCTGACTTTGTCTCTTTTGGGAAAAGAGTTAAGTTAATCAGTCCAGAAAAAAGAAGCAATGAGTAAAAATTTTTTTTAAGTCAATGTATTACTTTACACTGAGAAATGTAACCCTCATGTGAACTAGAATGTTCATTTCAGCATGGCCAAAATGCTCCCTCTCTGTAGTCAGGTCTATGTGGAAAGCATGCTTTTATCAGAATGTTACTTAGTGATCATGATTCAGAAGAATAGAATTAGTAAGAGGAGAAACCAAAAAACCAAACCTGTTGTGTTGAGTCGATTCTGATTCACAGTGACTCTATAGGACAAAGTAAAACTGCCTCATAGGGTTTCCAAGGAGCGGCTGGTGGATTGGTTAGCAGCCAAGTTCTTAACCACTGAGCCACCATGCATGTTTATTGACTTCAGCCTGATGCATCCATCGCTTGGAGAATGATTATCTAGCTAGTGCCACCATTATCACTGAGGTCCATTGGCTCAGGGTTCCTCTTCCCTGGACATTCATTGCAAAATTTAATAATCATCTCATATGTACCAGAGAGTGTTCTTGAGGTTGGGGATACAGTAGGGAATAAAAAGACAAAATCCCCTGCCCAGATGAGCTCAGAAACATTTGCCCCAATGGCTATCCACTTTCTGTACTTCCTTTACTTACCATCACTCCCTTGTAACTGCTGTTTTTAATTCTTTAGTGGTGTTCAATACATTTAATCAAACGACCGATTGGCTTTGCTGGTCTGGGAGTATGGTCCATACGACCATCTTTATTCATTACTTGAGGATTTAAAAATTTAATTCTCCAAGGACAATTTTATCACCCATAATTCAAGTTTCAAGTTTTTAGTAACATCCAAGTACAGATAATACTTCCAGACTTTCATGTAAATGGATTAGACACCCTTCCCTAAAACAGCACATTCTTGTAATTGCAGGGCTCCATGGTGCTCCAGTGAACCTTCTGTGGACTCTCTCTGAGTTTCTGCAGAGGATCTCTAACTTGTGTAGGTAGCAGGATGTTGGAATTCATGGAGTTCTTGGAGAAATACATATAATTAATATGTTGTTGTTGTTCGGTGCTGTCAAGTTGGTTCCAACTCGTAGACACCTTATGTACAACAGAATAAAACACTGCCTGGTCCTGCACCATCTTCACAATCGTTTCTGTGTTTGAACCCGTTGTTGCAGCCACTGTGTCAATCCATTTTGTCGAGGGTCTTCCTCTTTTTTGCTGACCCTTGATTGTTACCAAGAACGATGTCATTCTCCAAGGACTGATCCCGCCTAACAACATGTCCAAAGTATTTGAGATAAAGTGTCACCATCCTCGCTTCTAAGGAGCATTCCGGCTCCTTATACTCAAATATAAATTAGGTGATACTGTTTTACTAAGGTCAAATGGTAGTAAAAAAGCTTGTGGGAATAAAATTCAAAGTTGAGGATATTTTAATTTTATTATTTGTGCTAAGTGACAAAAGAGCAACTGAAAGTACCCAGGATTTGAGAGAGGACAGCTGGAGAACCACTGAGCCTTGTTCTACAAATTAATTATTTTAATTGTAGCTGAAGTGCCCATATGGTACCATACTCCTAAAAGCAGTGACTTATAAAAATTTACATCATTCTCATTGACTTATCTTATACATAATAAAGCTAAGTGTTCAATTTACATAGAGAGAAGCAACTTAAGAAATGTTGCAACCCACATAGAAAATTCTTTCTGAGCACAGAAGGAATCAAATTTCTACAGGCTAGTTTTTTTTAAAACTATGGATGAGATTATTCTGAATAATGTTATCATTTTACATGTCTGATTAAAAACTGGTTTTTACTCCTGGCTCTTCTCTACTCACAGTTTTGACTTAGATCATCATTCCAATGGATTCCTCTACAGCATGATAGAAGGGTACTCAAATTTTGTTTACCAGCAGCCGGCATTAATAGGAAGAGGCAACACACTACTATAATTTAAGTTTCAGCTACATGGTTTCCAGTAATCCAGCTAGTCTCTTAGGATTGTTTCCAAGGAGACAGTATCAATTATGGTTTAAAGAGAAAAAAAATATTTCCAAAGAAGAAAGAATTTTTATAAGAATTTAGAATTTACTCATTTGGCTTCTTTTACCTAAGTTTCTATATAAATTAATGACATTTGTGTTTTCCTATTTGTGGCTAAGGTTTCATTCTGTTTGCAGAAAAGTGTCTTAATTGTTACATAATGATCTGAACAGTGGACATCTTTCCCAACATAACAAGAAAGACATAGGCTTTTATTTTCAGATGAATGCAAAATTATAAGAGCAGTTTTAAGCAGCAAGACAAGAAAAACCAAGGAAAGGGATAAACCTTTGTGGTATGCATTTCTGTTACCAAGTCTACACTGTAGCTTGGCTTTGAGCATATATATATCAAGAACTAAAGCATGTGAACATTTTTAAATCTGTACAAATTAATCATATTAAGTATATTTGAAATATATATCATTTTAATCACTAATTTAATCACATACGTATTTAAATATTATCCAATCAGTGCTATATCCTGAACACTATGGCTTCAGCAACAATTTGATGATGGATTCATTGGAAGTCCTTCATGCTATTGGGACTATCTAAGTCACCTTCAATAAGCAGCTTGAAGAAATGAGTTTCTATCTCTTGCCTTGTTCCCCTTCTCCCAGTATTATGGTAACTCAAGGATTTAAGTTTGGGCCTAACTAGAGGCTTAACAGACCTGATTTTCACCAGCTTCCAAAATAGGAACCTCACACTGGCAGAAATGATCTTTCCTAGATAATATAGCAGGTACTTTTTGAAGGGTCTATTCAGTTTATGCCTCCCTTTTGCTAAGAACTATCCCAACAAGTGATGGATCCCTAGAGCCTCATATGTACTAAAGGACCTTGGCCTCATGACCGCAGAGACTCAAATCTGTGGTAGATATCCAGCATAAACTGGGGCCAATTATATTCTTTCTCCTGGGAAATTGAGACTGGGAATCAGAAGTACTAGTTAATCTCTAGTAGGGCTTAAATTTGGGTGATATCAAACAGGGTTCTGTTGGCCATCCCACGTGTGAGAGATTCTTTGTGCTTTTCCAGTGCCTAGCTAAACCCCTGATAACAGTAGGAATGCTTTTGTTTTTTTCAGTGAGTACTTACTAGGTGCTAACTGTTGCCACTGAGTTGATTCTGCCTCTGGTGACCCCATGTGTATCCATAGAAATCATACTCCATTAGATGTTTAATGGCTCACTAGTTAAGAAGTAGATCAGCAGGTCTGTCTTTTGAGGAGCCTCTGGATGGACCCGAACCTCCAACCTTTTGGTTAATAGCCAAGAACGTTAATTGTTTGCACCACCCAGGGACTTCTACTAGGTTCTAGGCAATGCTATAAGGGATCCAGGGAGATATATATATATATCTCTATATCTTTGTTATTGTTGTTGTGTGCTGTTGAGTTGATTCTAACACACAGTCACCTTATAGGACAGAGGAGAACATCCTCATAATGTTTGCTAGGCTGAAATCATACATACATTTAAACTCATTGAATCCTCACGACAACCCTATGGGACACAGGTATTATTATACTGTGTCTCTGTTTTATAATAATAATTTATTTTGCCCAAGATGAAACAGCTGGTCAGTGGTAGAATAGGTTTCAAATCAGGCAGCTTGGCTCCAAGGTTCAAGTTCTTATCCTCCATCTACACTGCTTCTCCCTTTTAAGAAGAAAAGGGAGAAAGGAAGGGAGGGCGAGGAAGAGGGAAAGGAGAAACACTTCTTTAAAAAAAAAAAAAAAATGGAAGACCTTTTACAGTCACAGAGTTAACAATAATGAATTCTGCTATTTGCAGACAACATGGAAGGTCCACCGTCTGCAATGACTTAGACTTTGCAAGGCCCCATAAGTCAAGTAATGTGGCAGTACTACTAGAACATTGCAAGGAGCAAGTAACATGGCCTTGGCAGTCTCCCCTCTACCTCAAAGAATCTCCTCGATCCTCCAGTGCTCATTACTATAAAACCTTCTTTCTTTGTGGAAATGAGCATCAATTCACAGATAAAATTTGGTGAATGTTACAATGTGGGCTACTACATTTGTAATGTGAAGAAACATACAGGAAACATGTTACTGTGAAGGAAAGTGATTCAGCAGAAATCCAGGAAGGAGCTTACCCAAATATTTCGGTATCTGGGAATTTAGTAATTGAGATAGTTTCCAGACATATTCCTGGAATGTCAAGGGTCTTGCGATGGTTTAACTGATTAGTCAATTAGCTTTGAATGCTCGGTATTTGGAGTTACTTCCTCCCATACTAAAAATACAAGACTCATTGCTTTAACTGAGAATCTGGCAAACTTTATATGTAGAAAACCCAGCCTGCTTTAAGATGTATTCATTTTTTTACCTCACTGAAATGTTTTGCTAAACCAGGGGAAAATAAAATGGTATAAAAATCAGTATCCCTCTAAGCTTAAATACGAAGAAAGCATTTAATTTTAGAGAAATGTTAAAATTTTATTAAGATTGATCTCTTGGCTGAGATATTGTTTTATTATACTCAGTAATTTTATGACTTTATGGTGAGGCCCTAGGCTACCTATACAGAGGTGCACTTACATGATGTTTGTTAATAGTAACAAGTAACAAATCTGTGACTAAGAAATGTCTAACCGTGAAAAATGGTAGCTTTCAAACATGTACAAACGTCAATATATTGGAATTGTTGTTGTTGTTATTAATTGACAAGTTGGCTCCAACTCATGTCAACCTTATGTATAACAGAACAAAACGTTGCCTGTTCCTATGCCGTCTTCATGATTGTTGGTATGTTTGATTTAGAAAGTAATAAAATATGTTTACAAGGACATGCTTGTCTAAATCTAGGGTTCTATGGGCCAGGACACAAAAGGGGCTCTCTTACCCTTTTCCCTAACAGAGTCTTAGGCCATTTCTCTTTGCCTAACATTGTGAAAAGGACAAATAAACCAACTCATGACTCTCATAGCTCATCAAGAGCCTGAGTTGATGTCCATCTTCTTTACGGAGTTGGAAAGAGGTGGACATAGAAAGAGAGGAAATGAAAGTATTCTGATATCATCAGTAAATAAAGAAGAGGAAGAAGAAAAGTAGGCACAGGGCTTCAGGAATAAATTCAAGGTCTTTTTTCTCAAGGTAAGACAGTTCTCTGTTGGGCTTTTCTGTTGAGAATCTTACAAGAAGTCTGGAGATTTCTCCAGGAAACTGAAAAGGGTGATTTTTGTTTGTTTGTTTTTTAAAGCCCCTGAAGTTTAAGGATATGTGAAATTAAGTTATGCACTGATTGTTTCTTCCTTTCACATAGCTCTAAGGCTTACTTGAGCTTTTTTAGACACTGGGAGGCATCCCATAAGCCCCTATAAGTAGAGAGCAATTTTGAAATTAACAATGAGAATCATGGATCACACCACTGAGGGTACATTTAGGTCTTGCTTCAACTGAGTTTGGGCCAATTGACCTTTTCAAGTCCCCTCAACCCATCCATGTTTCCATGTGATATTATACTGCAGCTAGTCTAGAAAATATTTTTTAAATCACTGCGCATCATGTTTTCAGTTGGGAATTTTAATATTCTGAGATAGAATTCCTCTGTATTGAAAGAAGATTATTCATCTTCACATATGACATGTTCACATAAATTTTTATCATGAGATTACTATCACCTTTCTGATATATTTCACATAAATTGAGCTTAACCAACTTAATTTCTGAAATGGGATAAATCACTAATGAAAATATTGTTTTCTCGTGTCACAGAATGGACTCGAAGCTGGTTAGTTTTAATTATGCACATGTTTGTAACCTAAAAAAAAAAGGAAGGAAGAGAAAAAGAGTAATGTGAAATTATGAAAACCCAAATATCCTGTTAATTCCATCACATTTTAACATTGTCTTTCCAGACCATACCTGGAGCTCTAAATGGGCCTCAATTTGACACCTCACTTTCTTGAGTTACAGATAGTTGCATTCCTTAAAACCAATGGCAGTCACAATGAAAGAGAAAAGATTCTCAGGAGGAAGTAGCTGTCAACGATGGCTAGACTGAAAATTTTACTTATTTTGACAGCAGTTTTGACTGTAATGAATTAATACCCAGGATCAGTCTTTGCCTATTTTGCCTTTCCTTACTTCTCCTTCTTTTAAGAAGTTGATGGGATCACTGTGATGTTGTTCTATTGTCTGAAGGTATATTTTGTTGTCACAGTTGGGAGGGGGCAACTAATCACTGGCATCTAGTGAGAGGAGGTCAGGGATTCTGCTAAACATCTTAAAATGTACAGGACAACCCCCCTCACAAAAAGAAAAAAAAATATCTGCCTCAATACGTCAATAGTGTCAAGGTTGAAAAATCCTGTTATAGTCCTACATTAAAAATATCAAAAGATCTGTGTAAGCTAAGAGCAATGTTTCTTTTATGATGTAGTAGAAGGTCTCCATCTGTGCTTTTGTTATAATTTAACTCTTTTAAACATGAAATGGTCAGCAGTTCGAATCCACTAGCCTCTCCTTGGAAATCCTATGGGGCAGTTCTACTCTGTCCTGTAGCGTGGCTATGAGTTGGAATCGACCTGAGGGCAACAGGTTTTTTTTAAAAACATGAAATAAATAAATAAATATAATTCTTTGTAGAAGAGATATCCTTCTGCAATTAAAACATTGTCGTCTTTTTCACTGATAAAAATAAAATTAAGTGTGGCTGATTCAGGCATAAGGCCAGTGAGGGAAAATTGCTTGCCATTGTTGGAATAATAGTAATTTTCAGCGAAGTCATTCTCAATCATGACTAAACCAAACCAAAAACCAAACTGTTGCTGTCGAGTCAATTCCGACCGGTAGCAACCTTATAGGAGAGAGTAGAACTACAGCCATGACTACCCGTAAAAACCAAACCCACTGCTGTTGAGTTGATTCCGACTGACACAGACCCTTTAGGGCAGAGTAGACCTGCCCCATAGGGTTTCCAAGGAGCTGCTGGTGGATTCGAACTGCCGACCTCTTGGTTAGCAGCCAAGCTCTTAACCTCTGTACCACCATGACTACACATTATAGATTACCTGGGGAGCTTTTACAAAATACCAGTACAAGGACCCCACCTCTCTGAAGATCCTGATGTAATTGTCTCAGTTTGGGATTGGACTTAGATGTCTTTCAAAGCTCACCAGGTGGTTCTAAGGTACATCCAGGGGTTGAGAATCATTGATTCTAGCCTGCATACACCACTACTAAGAAGCCCTGGTGGTGCAGTGGTGAAGCGCTTGGCTGCTAACCGAACAATTGGTGGTTCCAATCCACCCAGCTGCTCCACGGGAGAAAGACCTGGGGATCAACTCCTGTAAAGATTACAGCCAAGAAAACCCTATAGAGCTGTTCTGCTCTGTCACATGGGGTCACTATGGGTGGAAATAGACTTGACAGCACCTAACAACAACAGCAACCTACACAACTAGTCCAACAGGTTTAGAAATTCATTTGTGGGTCCAGACTTATTTTGGCAATGACCAAGGTAAATAAACCTGTTTCAGGAATTCAAGTTAGTGTTCTAATCTTATCCATTCCCTCTGGATGTCTGAGGTTTAGGAGTGAACCCTAGGATCTTCCTAAAGTCTATCAGTACCTACTAAAGCCCATCTGAAAGACTCCCACAGAGAATGCAACCTCTCAGAATTTAGAAGTAACTTTATGAATGCTAGGTAAACAGACTGGGCTAACTTCCCATGTGTGTTCATCTTTTCTTTTCATTCTTATTTTTATACCATGTGCAGTAGGGGGTGGAATCAGCTCAGCTCATGACTATGAACTGCTGTCTTAAATAGTATGTTTTCAACAGTGGGGATGGGATGATCTTTAAAACCAAAACATCAGCAAGGGCAAATATCTTTTTAAGGGCCAGTGTTTCCTCTTTTTCTCTTCCCTTAAGCCCTTGGGATAGAAAGAATGATGTTTTCCCTTTGTTATAATTCTCTCCTTTCAAATACCAGCCTCCAGGTTAAGCTGTAGCAGTATACCTAGATATCTTCTCTACAAATTTGGAGGACTCCACGGTGGAGGTTTTCTTAAATTCCTACTGCTGCTGTAACACAAACACTGCACACAAGTGGGTGGCTTTAACAAACAGAGATTTATTTTCTCACAGTTTAGGAAGTTAGAAGTCCTGATTCAGGCCACTGGCTCTAGGCTCTGTCTACTCTGGGGGGACATTCTGTCTCACCTTCTCTAGCCCTGAAGTTCAGTTCCTCAGTTCCTTGGTGATCTCTATGTGGCATCTACCTTTCCTAAATGTGTGCTTACTTGTCTCTGTGCCTAATCTGTTCTTTTTATAACGCAAAAGTGATTAGATTAAGACACAGCCTACATTGATAATGGCTTCATTAACATAACAAACAAATCCCTATTCCCAAACAGATTTCGTTTACAGGAACAGGGGTTAGGATTTCAACACATTTTTGAGGGGGGACACAATTCAATACGTAACAGAGGTCTTGCTGGTATTGTTATTGAAATGTTAAAACTAGTATGTGTGCATGCTAGTGGGAGGGATATTGTTGGGGGAGTTGGGAGAAGTAGGATATGATCAAAGGAACCCTGGTGGCACAATGGTTAAGCACTTGATTGCTAACTGAAAGACTGGCAGTTCGAACCCCCCAGTGGCTCCTTGGGAGAAAGATCTGGTGATGCTGTAAAGATTACAGCCTAGAAAACCCTATGAGGCAGTTCTACTCTGTCACATGAGGTCACTCTGAGTTGAAACGGGCTCAGAATTGACTCCTAACAACAACCGAATCTGATCATGGGGATGGCACAGGACCGGATAGAGTTTTGTTCTGTTGTGCGTGGGATCTGGATGCGTTGTGGACCGACTCGATGGCGGCTAACAATGGCAGCAAAGGTTTACTCAAGGAATTTAGCAAATTGTCTCCACAAAATCTGCCTTTCAAGTTTACTGCTTTGCTGCAAAGTCAGGCCCCTGTCCAATCCCATCTTGAAGTGATAAGCCATTTCTCAGCCTTAAAATAATGCAAAAGAAACTTAAATTAAGGGGAAAACTTTGAACGAATTGACTTAATATTCACATAAATATTATTCCTATGATAAAAAAAATCTGTATTTACTGAAATTGGGTCTGTCAAACTCAAGAGCTGTAGGCAAGTGTAATTGTTTGTGCAATATCAATTTTGGAAAGAGCTAGGCTATTCAATAATAACAATGTTATTTGAGGCATGATTTATATCAAGTGCAAAGATGGCATGCAAATCATATGTGAAGCAGTACAGAAATACTATGGACTTCTAACAACCTCAGAGAACATGGCTAGTCATTTAGGGCACATTGGCAGGGCTATCAGGCTTTATCGGGATATACTGAGAGTTGAGAAGGCCAATAGAACCAAACCAATGAGAGTATGCTGTTCTCCAACGGACAGCTGACTTTCTTACAGATATATCTTGTTAATTTTAAGGTGATGCTCATTAGGAGCATTAGGAGAAATGGAGTTGTATGGAGACTGGTGTGCTAACTGACATCAGGCACTTCTGTTCCTTCAACTAACTATACTAGTTATGCTATGTGAAACATTCAGCTAGAAGGGTCAGTCAACACAGAACATAGAATTGCAGAGACCAAAGCGATCTGAGAAAATGCTAGTCTATACCGCTAACTTATCTCTCACAACTCCAAAAGAGAAAATAATTGTCTCAGCTTATTCTCAAGACCTAGAGAAAAAGGGTCGTACAGCCTCCTACGATAACCTCATCAGCTGATGAAGTTTCAGACATGATGCATGTGGGTTATTTTTATTCTTTATTTGCCAATATCTGCCACTATACAGATGAGAGCACTAGAAAATCACTATATGATCAACCATGAAAAGCAAATTTTCTGTATCAGACAGATCCAAGTTTAAACAACGATTCTAACATTTCCTAGCTACTGTGTTTGGGAAGAGTTTTTAACCTCTCAGAACGCCAGGCTCCTCATCTGGAAATAAGAATAACAGGACACTCACAGCACAGTATGGCTGTGAGAATTACAGACAAGGCACCTGGCACAAAACTAGCCACAGAGTAGGCCTTTAGTAAATAGTAGCTGCTGTCAGGATTCCGGATGAGCCCTGGTGGTACAGTGGTTAAGCGCTTGGATGCGGGCTGAATGGTCAATGGTTGGAACCCACCAGCCACTCCTTGGGATAAAGATATGGCAGTCTGCTTCCATAAAGATTACAGCTTTGGAAACCCTATAAGGCAGTTCTACCCTGTCCCATAGGGTCTCCATGTGCTGGAATCAACTCGATGGCAGTGGGTTTGTTTTGTTTTGGTTTTTTGTTATGATTCCCACTGCATTCTTCTTTTGCCCCCAAATTTTACTTCTTTTACATCCAACTAAGAGTCCCTTCCAGGATTCTTTGTGTCCTCTGCTCCCTCCAGTAACAGAAACGGGGTTTGACCATACAGACATAGGATTGGGTCAAGTGACCAAATAAGGAGTGAGAATAATAATTGGGGTCAGGAAAATAAAGAGGTTGATGGAAGCCTCAGATTATGGTATTAACATTGTATCCACACTTATTGCTTGGCTTTCTTTCCTCATTCTACCACAGAACATTTCCACGGTTCTTGGAAGCTAAAAAATTCCTATTTTGAAGAGGAAAATAATATTGTGTCTTTAGATAATTTGGTTCTTACAATGTCTTTTTGTATTCCTCCCTCTAACTGAATTTTACTTTTTAATTTTGTGTTTCAATATGACATGATGTTTTACAAGAAGTGTCTTTGTTAATAGATGAAAAAGTCTCCTTTACGGTTGATCAAATTTGAGATGAGTGAACTTCCATACTTCACTACCTGCACAAGGTTGGTTTCTTAATGGTAAAATTAGGATAACAATACCTCCCCCAAAAGATTGTTGTAAGAATTAAATTAAACATTTAAGTGTATGTAAAGCCTGACATCCAGGATGTGTTCAATAAATGTTCATTTACTTCTGTCTTCATACAGGAGTTACGCAATGTAAGTTTTTTACTAACTTCAAGTATTTTGAAAAAAATAAAGATAGAAAAATACTGATGTTTGTTCATAGCTATAGTGTAGATTGCTGGTTTCTTTATCTCACAAATTTCTTTATACCTTAGCGCTGCCATTAACCTGAGAAAAAATCCCTAAGAGGGATGTGAAACTAAAATTTAGTACTATGCAAGTACAATACGTTTCAATATTTGGGATTTGCTTTCTCAAAACGTTCTGAGTAAGTAAATGTATGGAAGCCTATTAACATATGCAAAAAGAAACAGCTTTCAAAGCTATAAAATCTTTTAAAATTATATCTATTTCATGACAAGAAAAAAAAGTAAGCCTGGATTTTATTCTAAAACCAAACTATTATTTTCTGTCCTTTAACATAAGTCTCATAGGGATAAAAAATAAAATCAATTTAGAGGAAATCTACTTGAAAACAAGCTGAATCCAATGTGTGGCGAGCAGGCAGTACAGTCTCCACAGGCTCCCACCCCCCTGGGCTGTTGCCACAGTATTTTAATCCCTAGTGGTCAATGGAGAGGACCTGTCTTATACCAGGAGGCAAGATTAATATTTTAAATAAATTCAGTGCCATATTTTCTATGCAAATGCTCACAACCTAACTTTTATTCCAAGTTAAATAAGAGAAAGGCAGAGGCATTGTTGGTGAGACACAGTAGAGTTACTGTTTAGATTGTATAACGGCTCCAGGCTGATTGAAAGAAAATGTGTCCAGTTCCTGAGCCCAGAAAAGATAACGATCATCAAAAGTGGTTCCAGATGCCTCACATAAATAAAATGCATTGATATGCAGGTACTACAGGTGGAAAGAAAAAGAAAAAAAGTGAGTGAATGTCAACCTCATGGCTTCACTTTTTCTTCATCTTGACATCTAAAGGTAGTCAGTCAATAATAGCTCATGCTTTTAGAAAAGGCATTGGTAGGGTTAAGTACATTGTAAGGCTAGGGATCAGGACAGAATCTCTTCTACTTTTGTGTACAATTCAATTGCCAGAATATTTATTTTACATATAAAAGTTAATGGGTTAACCATGAGAATAAGAGCATAGAATTTTTCCTTCATCTTAATTAGAAACAGATTAAGTACAGTTTTTAACCAATAAATACATCTGAAAAAATAAAGCACTCAGATTGTGTTTTTAGCCTGAACATGTACCTCGTCCCAAAACTGCTCTATGTTAATTAAAGTTGCAAAATAATTTTTTGCAGCATTAAAATTACACAGAAGAAAAGATTGAATAACATGATGGAGCTGTGACTAAGCTAAAATGTTGACTGAAAATAGTAAGAAACGAAATTTTACATATGGTGAAGGTCTCAACAATCCATTTTTAAAAGATGTAGGAAGAAGGCTGGAAAAATATACCAAAAGTGTTCATAATGGTTGCCTTTGAATGGTGGTATCATGGCTGAAGTTTTTCAACTTTATATTTATTTCTATTTCTTTATTTTGTATAATTTGTTTTGTTTTCAAAAGTTTATATAAAAAGTTTAACTTATACTTTCTATTAAATCATAATATAGAAGTATTATACGCATATTTCTGTTTCTTTAGAGATGACATTCCCATACCAAGTATCCTACAGTTCCTTCTTATGTTTTTCTTTTTATGTGCTAAATTAATCTAATCATGCTAGGATCTTTATTTCTTCGTAATCTCAATGAGAATATTACTTTGAAACAAGGAGCTCTAATTTTTTTTCCCCCTGCCCTAAAGCAGTGCTTGCGCTATTTCTGGAATACAAATTTGATGCCTTCACCAAACTAATTTCAAAGGCTGTGGAAAAACAGCCTCAGTCAAGCCCTTAGCTAACGCAGTCACTGTTACTTTAAGAGTATCATTCCACCTCCCCCTCACACCCACATACTTGTCCTCTCTTTGCACAGCAAGTGCCAAGCAGTGACATCTACTATAGTTTCTAGGACACGATGGTCTCTGCTATACACGGGAAAAAAGGGAGAGAGAGCGAAAGAAGGCGGGTGGCGAGGGAGAACAAGCACAAATCCAGCTATGTTCCCAGGGGATGAGTCACTTCCTCACACTAATCCTGAGATGCTGTTTATGGCTGTTCTGCTGATATGAAGGCCAGCTCCATTTCTCAGCAGAGCGGCAGGACGCAGCCTCCCCCCTGGCTGTCCATTAATCATGAGGGGCTGTTACCAAGTGTACACAGAGTGGGAGTTCTGCCTATGAGTGGCCTCTAGCTGTCTCCAGCTCAATGAAATGACCCTGTGTGAAAACTTGTTTTATGAGAGATTGGTTTATTTGTAACTAAACTACTTCCTCCGTTATTTGATAAGCTCAAATATTTGCTACTGATAGTCTGAGAGTGTCACATTTATTATCCTATTTCAGTGGTTGCCTAACTCCTTTGGAACTGACTCCATTAACCCTTTGAGGACTAGCAGTAGCTTTGAATGGACCAGCTTCTCCTTTCTGTCAGCAAAGCCAATGCCATCCTTCAGGCAGTCGGCATTATTTTAGATCAACTATGACATGTAACTCAAAGAGAAGCTCTTCTGTTCAAAAACGAAATACAGACAACTATAAAAATAGGGGGCTCTGCAGAGGTTCTGGGAGGCTGTGAAGCCTGCATCCAAAAGAAAGAAAGGTATTCTAACTTACATACATAAATCTAAGATGTTATGTACGTATTAGTACTTTTGAAATAGCAAACTTTAAACATATCGCAATGACTTTCTATAGCTTCTCACTCCCCCAAATATCGTTTGTGCGGGGCGTGCTGTCTGGTAAGCCATGCAGCATTCTGCATCGTGAAACTTCGCCTTTTGGAGTCTGAGCTCATTTGCATTTGGCAGAACTTGATTTCCTGCTTCTACAGAAGGGGGGCAGTGTGAAAGTCCTTACGGTACTCCCTCAAAGGGCTCAAAGGGCTTTCTAAACATATAAAACTATGTTTCTAAGAGTTAAATGAGGCAGATATTTCATTTGAAATGAGAAATACAGGCTTTGTTACATACAACACATTTGGAAAACCTAAAGTGAAACCTCTCTCTTGACAAACAAACCCATACTGGGACTGTTTTTCGGTTCTCTCCCTCTCTGATCGGGTACACAGGGCTCTCAGTAAATCCAGAAGAGGCTAAGGAAGTACCCACTTAAGTGTGGCAAAATGTTCCAGCCTTGCCTCAGAGATTTTCCCAACATCATTAGACCCACCAAAGCGCTTTCTGCTGGCTAGGTCCACAGTTTCTTCATCACATTTTCCACACTGCTCCGGCCGTCTTTGCCTCCAAGTACTGTCCATGTGTATTTCCTAAGAGAGTCAGTCACTTGCAGTGGCAAATGTAATAGAGTTTATTCTCACAAACCAGAGGGCTCCCTGACTGACAACCAGAAAAGAAAGAGAAAGTGTTTCTCTCCTAACTCAATTCGAAGAGCTCAGAATCGAGTAGGGCCATCCTCACTGACCCCCCAGAAAAGGAGCAGGATTTCGGGAATCCATACTCCTAGAGAACATAGAGAGGGTCATGCAGAAGGGAAGGAGTCAGTCAAATCTGTTGCACCTTGATGGTGAATGACCAGGGGGTTAAGGGTTAATTGCATGTATTTCACCTCAGGTCTCTGTTAGGTCCAATTCTCAGCAGGTGGCCTCCCTATGTCACTGCCCCAACTGTCTATCAGTGGAACAAAGCCAGGCCCCGAGTGATGGCCTGAATTGTCATCTGCAGTGGTTTGGTATTCAGAAACAGTCTACTAATGTGTTGAATAGATTTTTTTTAGCTCTGCCATCACTCTGCTGCATCTTGTTTTGGCTCTTTGTTTAGAAACTCGATCCTTGCAAACTTTGCATGGTATCAAGTAAGGTGAAGTGATGAAGGGATGGAAAAGGGAAAGAACTGGGTTCAGAGACCTAGGTTTTAGATGTAACTCCAACCTCTACTAGCAATATGATCTCCAGTAGGTCATTTAATTTCCCTGGGTCCTGATTTCCTTTTCTTTGAAAGAAGTATGATCCCATCTACCTTAAGGCTTATTCTGAAAATTAAATGGGATTACTTGGGTCAAATAATTTTATAAACTGTAAGCACTGTACAAATGTTTGTTGTTGTACGAGACATTAATTCTGCTTGTCTCTTCTCATTTCACAAAATAGAAAAAAAACCGCTCTAGAATTTGAGTTATTTAATCTTCATCAACTGAGTCTGGATTATTGACTGGGAAATAAACGACTTTTCATGTTACTTTTTGCCATGTAAATATACAAGATATTTTGTTCTTAAAAAAAGCAAGCAAGCAGTGGACAACAAAGTATTTGTGTGTGTGCATGTATGTGTGTGCGTGCACATGATATTTTAATACATTAAATTACCTTGGATGAATTCTTCAAAAATGGTGCACCATCCTTATGTGGTAAATTTATTTTCACAGTAACTTTTAAATATATTTCTGTATTTAAAACATACATGACTTCTCCTCAGTCAGTGAGTGACATGTTCCAGGATAGAACACTAGTCAAGAATAAAATATCTAGGATATGATAACAAGTTTTCCCAGCCAGGATCTCTGGAACTAACTTTCTGTTGCTGCCACTAGGGCTCGCAAAGGGCGAGAGAAGGGTGATTTACTCTCCTAAGATCATGTCCTTTCTTTTACACTCTATTTTTTGTAGTTCTCTTGTGTTACACATTCTGCCATATTGTTTTCTGTAACTCAACATACCAAGTCAGTTCAATGGCACAACCAATGTTTATCGGACTGTCAAAAGCTTTCGGGGTATAAACTATATACAACTGTAGTTAATTTCCTGCACAGGGTCATACTTCTACGCTTGGTAGATCCTTCCAGAGTCTTCCAGTTTTCCCTTTACTTATTTTAGTTCACAGTGTCTGATGTGTTTTTTGTTGTTGTTGTCATTACTCTTATAAAACCAAAAATCAAACCTGTTGCCATCAAGTCGATTCCAGCTCATAGTGACCCTATAGGACAGAGTAGAACTACCCCCCATGGTTTCTAAGGTGTGGCTGGCAGATTCGAACTGCTGATCTTTTGGTTAGCAGCCAAGCCATTAACCACTGTGCCACCAGGGCTCCACTACTCTTATACTTAGATCTATATTCCATTTCCTTGAGATGAACCTGGCACATCTATTAGCACATCTTGATTCTGTTTCCCCCCAGCTGTTTTTCCTTTCTAGTCCATGATATCATAGAGAAGTAGAATAATAGATAAGATTTAGCATTAAAGTTTATCTATGTAGCAATACTGGCTTTTCACTCTGTAGCTCTGTGACCTTGAGTAAGTCACTTAATCTCGCTGAGCTTCAGGTTCTTCATCTAAAATGCGAATAGCAATAACATTTGCAAAGTGTTGTTGTGAGATCAAATGTAACAAGAGATGTAGAACATTTATGCCACTACAGGACAAATGTACTTTTTTCTTCCTATAGCGTGCATTCTTTTTTTATTAAAAAACAAAACAGAGATACTATGAAGAACAGCACCAACCTCACACTGATTTTTAAGATGAAACGGAAGATTTGAAAGAAATTTTGTGCATGCTTTGGATTTCTCTGGGCTGCATTTTTAGGTTGCCACAGATTCATTTTTATATTCCTCAGCTATTTCAGAGGAAATTTTTGAGAAGCACTATTCATTAGTTGCAAGTGATAGAAACATTAACAAACTGGTATAAGTAAAAAGTGGGATGTACAGGTTCATATTGCTAATATGTCAAGGGTATAATTCAGGCAAAGCTGGATCCAGGGTTCAAGTAAAGTCATATACTAAAATTTTAATAAGCCCCTGTTATCCTTACTTAGGCTGGTCTCTGGGTGGTGTAAATGGTTAAAACATTCAGCTGCTAACAGAAATTTTGAAGTTTGAGTCCCCCCAGAAGCACCTTGGAAGAAAGACCTGGCAATCTACTTCTGAAAAACCAGCCATTGCAAATCCTATAGAGGATAGTTCTACTCTGATGCACACTGAGTCACCATGAGTCAGAATTGACTCTGGAGCAACTGTGTATTCTAACTTAAATAGTTTCTTATTTGTTATTTCTTTAATCTGTACCAATTGTATCTCTCCCTCTCTCTCTTCCTCTCTGTCTTTTTTTCCTTTTCTTAGATTATATTTTCACTAAGAAAACCCTATATGATCTTAGCAACTCTGATTCCCAGGCAGCATCTTTTTCAAGTTTGATTCAAATCTCTAAAGACCCTGCTTGCTCCATTTTTATCATACTACCTCTAACTTAAAAGCACATGAGAAAGCTGAAGAAAACCTTTCTCTGATGGCACAGTCCCTGCAGTGTTTATCTAGGTAGCAGGTTTAAGTCCCAATCTGTATGCAAAAAATGAAGAAGGAATCGAGGCTCCTGCTTTTCTCTCCTTTCTGGTTTATCCATACACTGAGGTGGTTAGACAACAAGCTTCAATGGAAAAGAAAGCAAACGTTCGAAAAAACAAGAAATCCTTCCTAATCTAAAATATTTAATGTAATTAAATTTGCGTTTATTTTCGTTTTCTTTATATTTTGCCTATGTTATTTGCTGTTTCCCTGATTATAGGATGAGTTCTCAACGGCACGAATAGCATCTCACTGATTTTTACATTTATTTCTAAACTTAGCACCAAAAAAAAACCCCATTGCCATTGAGTCAATCCCGACTCACTTCAAAATCATAATGAAATATATTTTATCAAGTTTAATTACACATTTTCAAAGGTTTTCTAAAATAATTCTTTTTTAATTGTTTAAAATATATAAATTACAATTTGTACTGTAAAAATACAGACAAGTTTACTGTAAAGGTCAAGGTAGTAAATATTTTTGACTCTGCAGGACATGTTGTTGTTGTGTGCCATTGAGCCAATTCTGACTCATAGGGATCCTATAGGACAGAGTAGAACTGCCCCCATAGGATTTCCAAGGCTGTAATCTTTGCAGAAGCAGACTGCCACATCCTTCTCCCAAGGACTGGCTGGTGGGTTCAAACTGCCGACCTTGCAGTTAGCAGCTGAGCACTTACACCACTGTGCTACCAGAGCTCCTTTTGCAGGATGTGTGGTGTTTTAACTATTAAATTCTGTTGCTGTAGTGAGAAAGAGCCATAGACAATACATAAATGAATGGGTGTTGCTTTGTTCCTCTAGAACTTTATTTACAAAAGCAGGTGGGCCAAATTTGGCCCAAGGGCCATAGTTAGCCAACCCCTGCTCTAAAACCAAGCACAAGGTATGCAAGGTAAACAAAGTTTTTATGGTGACCAAACGTTCAGTGAGCCCTAGCAGCACAACAGTTACATGCTCAGCTGCTGACCTAAAAGGTAGGCGGTGCGAACACACCCACCAGCTCCGCAAGAGAAAGACCTGGCAATCTGGTCACATAAAAATTACAGCCTAGAAAACCATATGGGGCAGTTCTACTCTGTCACATGGGGTCACTATGAGTCAGAATCTACTTGACGGCACCTCCTAACAGTAACAACCGGGTTTGCCCGGAAGCGAGGTGTTTCCCAGAACATGAGAATTTCAATTTTAAAAGCAGGACAATCATGGGCAAACCGGGATGAATTGATCATACCTTGCTTTTCCTAGATTCTAACAAGTCACTCATTCATTATTTCATTCACTTAACACTGATTACCTACAAACATATTAAATCAATACTCAAAGTTTCAAATTAAAACAAAGCCCTTGCAATATTCTGCCATTATCTGACAATCATATAGCAAGTGATTTTGAAACTAACTGGAAAAGGCATTGCTTTTATTATTTATTTTTAATTTGGACATATTTTAAAAGAAACATCTCCATAAAGTAAGACAATAAGCTATTAGTCAAAGAAAAAGATGGAATATAACAATGTAAACTCTTTCTCAATTTATAGCTTACAGAAGTTCTTCAGTTAATCTTCTCCACTAACACAAACTTTATTCTGGCAATAAATTATTACTTCCTATAATAAAAATCCCAAATTAGACTTCTTTATAGGCAAGAAATTTGAAGAAATTGCCAAATATATTCAGGAAAATCCCAGTGATTTCATGAGTCAACATTTGTATTGAATATTAGAAGGTGAGAAAATTGAGAAGACAAATACATTAACAGAGATTAAAAACAAATGATGCATTTTCTTTTTAACTTTTTTTTTTTTTCAGAGAAGCAAGTAACATGGCTAAATTATAGGCCTGGCAACTCCAGTTAATCCATAAAAGGAATAACGGAGGATTGAGAGGTGAAGAAAACCATGTTTCCACTTAAATATCAATTTCATTTAGCATCATTAAAATTAACTCTTTCCTGCTACAAATTCTTTCAGCTTTTGAAGTCACTATTTAAAAAAAAAGAGAAATGCAATATGAGAGCCTACATATATAAATTAAGTGGGATAATGCATGGGAAAGAATTTACATAAAATTTTAAAAATTATTCACACACAATAGTGGATATTTTTACTTGGAAATTGGAAGAGAGGCTTCAAGTTCAACAGTAAAGAGAAGAATAAATTCACACATTTCTTTTTCTCCCTGTGCAGTTTGAGTGCTTCAGGAGGGTTTCTGAAATGCTTATTGCCCAGAACAGTGTTTCTCTTAGGATAATTTTAAGATTTAGAGTAGAAATGGGCCTGACTTTCAATCCTAGGATTGCTATAGCAAAACAGTCAACATACTGGAATATCTTGAGAATGGAATAACTTCTAAGCAAAAGTTTGTTTAGCTGATTATTAAGCTAGAGTATGCTTTGTTTTACTACTTTCAATTTTGTTGCATATTTTACCAAAATGCCATGGGAGAACCATACTTTTCCTTCAGTCATTGTGTAATAGCCACAAAAGAATCTTTACACTGAACATTCTTATTTTACATCATTGCATATGTTGAATAGTTACAATAAAAAAAAAAGCACTGTTGTGGATGAAATGACACTTTGGGTGTGTATTAAATCAGGGCAAGAGGGCTCTTTTTTTTAGAATTTTAATTGCATTCATTTGTAATCCGGTAGAGGAAGTAAACAGCATACTAGTAACATTCATCAATGGGAATAGGGTAAAAAGCGATTTCAATAGAGTCTGGCTGCGTGAGCCTAATCAAATGAGGCTGGCAGTGTTAATACTCTCTCCCATTCTCTAGGTAATAGCAGTTCATTCATGTAAAACTTTATAATCATTTTATTAGGCTTCCTTGTCAGAGGCCTAGTAACTTCAATTCAAAAATCTTTGCCTGTGGAAAAAAAAAAATGGAAGTATAAAAACAGAGAGGGGCATTTGTGGTCTGAACATGGTCCATGCAGTGAGTACATCCCCCTTCTCCTACTGGAGAACATCCAAAAGCAACAAGGAGAATGGGCAACAAAAATGCAAACCCAATTTTCAGCAAAGGAAGGAGAGAACTAAAATCTCCAGAGCCCAAAATAGGTGCAAGGGCTGCCAAAAGCAATGGAGACTGAGCAGGGGAAAGCAGGGGCCATGTGGGAGGAAGCACAGAGAAAATGCCACAGAATGAATTCCGTAGCAGCAGGCAGAGGGCCAGCTGCTGCAGATACTAGAGAGAGAGAGAGTAAAATTGCAACCCTCGGCAAGGAGGTGTGCAGGCCGCTTGTGAAATCTACATCCCTGTTGGCAACAAAATGATTGGGAAGCTCTAGCTAGCTGGCTGCAGCAGTAACCATGGAGGTGCGCTGATTTGACGAGAGCGGTCTAAATAAAGAATCACACACAAAATAGCCATACGTACTGGGAAGCAGTTTGCCTTTGACAACAGGGTTCAAGATAGTCTTTGCACTGTGAACACTCACCCAACTGCCTATATCTATTAACTAGGTAGAAGCAGTAGCTGCATGAAGCAGTAGCTGCATGAAGCGACCTGCAGAAGTGCCACCCAGCCTGGAACACAGCTCTGGCTCCTCCCTCATATCGTAAACTCCTTTAAATACTTGGTCCAGAAAAATCCACCTTTTTCAATGATGCGTTAAAAAAAAAAAAAAAAGGAATGGAATCTATAGAGAGATAGAATAAGAAAAAAAAAAGAGAGAGAGAGAAAAAAAAAAAAAATAGCAAAGAATATGTACCCAAGAGGCAGAATATAATAGTCGTTAATATAGTAAAGTCTGGAAGCAGACTGCCTGGTTACATATCTCTGAAGTAACTTAATTCACATCTCAGTGCCTCAGTTTCCTCAATTTGTAAAATAGGGATCAAAATAATACCTATTTCATGGGCTTGAAATCCTGTGTTCCAGGATTAAATATTTGTAAAACACTTAGAATAGTGCCTAGCCCACAGTAAGCTCTATATAAGCTTTAAATTTGGGGGGGGGGAAGTGATAGCATAAAGCATATGTAAATTGGACTAAACATCTATCTTGATTTTCAGAAATAATGGCATAATCATCCCTGTAAAGCAAGTCCACAAAGTAGAAATACTTCCGGAAAATGATGATAAGATACTAGTAGGAAATAAAATTAGCAAGCTTTTCTCAGAAAAAGGGTAGGAAAAAATCACAAAAATTAGGCAACACTGGACAGATCACAAGGGAGAACAGACACTGCCAAAAATACAATAGAGTACACAAAGTATCAGAATGATTAAAGTGATAAAATAAAATTAAAATAAGGAAAAATGTAAAAAGAATTGGAGATAAAATGATGGCTGTAGAAGACAGGCAAAAGAAAGACATCATAGGTATTAAACTTCCTGAACCGAAGCATAAAACTAAAATTGTGCAAAGTAATGGTTATTTCAAAAAATAATTGAAGAAAAATTTCCTGTAATAAAAAATGATTTGAATCTACCATTTGGAGGCATGTACTATGTGTGTGTTAGGGAAAATTTATTCAGTGTTGTCAACAGTGAGATATATCCTTATATATTAATGAATTTTGAAAAAATCCTCTTTTGGATAGACAGGTGAAAGGATTAGGTCACTTATGAGGGGAAAAAAATAAAGCTGGATACAGACTTCTCCACAGTCCATTCAGTATCATAAGAGCAACCCTAACAGAATTTTAAGAAAAAAGAACAATGCAACACAAGAATTTCATACCCGGCTAAACTGCTATTCAAGTATAAAGATAACAAACTGTATTTAGCACACACTGACTCAGGTAATATTATAAACCTAGTGGAATCCACTAGAGGAACAATGGTGAAACTATGGAGAAAGGACTGCTGGTGGTAGTGAGAATAGACTATATCTACCTATATAACTAAGACTAAAACAAACATAGACGTTAGGGTGATGGAACAGAGGTAAATCGTGTGGGTGTGGGTGTGTGTGTGTGTGTAGTCTGATTAGTAAAAGTATGGAGGGGAAGAGAGAAAGACAGTGAAAAGTAAAGAATGCTGATTTCTCAACTACAATAATCAGTACTAAAATAATATTGTTTAAAGCTAACAAGTCAAATAATAGAAGTATAATCCTCTTTACTAAACAAAAGCAAACACTAAGAAAATCAATGTAACTGATTAAAATCTGTTGGTGGAGGAGGTAGGGAGGAAAAGAAGGAAGATAACAAAGTATATTATTTTCATCATTATCCATAGTAAGGAAGTAATAAATGCTGTCTATTGAATCAAATGGACTATATCTGTGGAAAGAGACGTTGGAGAAGCTCAGTACCGTCAGTCGGAACAAGGCCAGCGGCTGACTGTGGAACAGACCATCCATTGTTCTTATGCAAGTTCAAGCGAAAGCTGAGGAAAATTTAAGCAAGTTCAAGACAGCCAAAAGACAACCTTGAGTATATCCCACCTTAATTTAGAGACCACCTCAAGAATAGATTTGATGAATTGAACATTAATGATCAAAGACCAGGTGAGTTCTACGATGACATCAAAAGGTCCTTAAAAAGACAGGAAAGAAAAGACCAAAATGGATGTCAGAAAAGACTCTGAAACTGGGTCTTGAACTTACAGCAGCTAAAGCAAATGGAAGAAATGATGAAGTAAAACAGCCGAAGAGAAGATCTCAAAGTGTTGCTTGAGAAGACAAAATATTATGATGAAATGTGCAAAGACCTGGAGTTAGAAAACCAAAAGGGAAGAACACACTCAACATTTCTCAAGCTGAAAGAACTGAAGAAAAAATTCAAGCCTCAAGTTGCAATATTGAATGATTCTATAGGCCAAATATTGAATGATGAAAGAAGCATCAAAAGAAGATGGAAGGAATACACAGGGTCACTGTACCAAAAAGAATTGACCAGTGTTCAGTCATTTCAGGAGCTAGCATATGATCAAGAACCAATGGTACTGAAGGAAGAAGTCCAAGCTGCACTGAAGGCATTGGTGAAAAACAACACTTCTGGAATTGACGGAATACCAATTGAGATGTTTCAGCAAGCAGATGCAGCACTGGAAGCGCTCACTCGTCAATGCCGAGAAATTTGAAAAACAGCTACTTGGTCAATCGACGAGAAGAGATCTATATCTGAGCCCATCTCAAAGAAAGGTGAGCCAACAGAACGCAGAAATTATCAAACAATATCATTAATATTACATACAAGTAAAATTTTGCTGAAGACAATTAAAAAATGATTGCAACAGTACATTGACAGGGAAATGCCAAAAATTCAAGCCAGATTCAGAAGAGGGTGTGAAACGAGGGATCATTGCTGAGGTCAGATGGATCTTGGCTGAAAGCAGAGAATACCAGAAAGATGTTTACCTGTGTTTTATTAATTATATAAAAACATTCAGCTGTGTGGATCACCAAAATTAAAAAAATAATAATAATAAATGGAATAAGCCAGACTTTAAAAATCATACCCTCAGACAAATATTTTTCAGATATATTTTATGAACCAGAGTTCAGGTCACATACCTGAGGGTGAATTTAGTGCTATGTTTAGGAGATTGGGCTAGCTGGAGCGCTGTTCTCTGAGGGATGCTAACTCATCAATGAAATAAGTAAAAAAAAGGTAGGATCATGTTATATAATTCTGCTTAGGACTGTTGAAGTGAACACTGCTCCTAACAAAACAAACATCAAGTTTGAGTGAAAAAATATTTTAGATCTCTTGCTCACAATGTCAAATATGTAAAAATGTTATTTTATATGTAATTTATGTATTAATCTTTCTCTGTGAACTTAAAAATTTATTTATTATTTTTATTTGTAAAAAACATTTGGGTTTCCGCCTCCAAAAGAAATGTTGAACACTTAAAAATATCAGTTTGAACTAGCCAAAATTTTAGCCTACCAGGAGTCCTATATGGCTTCTCTGGGTTTTGGTAGGGGTGAAAGTTTCCTACCTGAAAGGAGTTAAATGTTCCTTGTCAATCATCTTGGGAAGAGTGAATTCCTGGGGGACAGGGGTGTCTCTGGTAATAGATGTTAGCCTGGAGTGAGAAAAAAATTACCTCTCTTCTCCAACAACCCTCAGTGAGTTGGTATCTTGGGTACAAAGCTGGGCACAAGGGCTTCCTCTGGGGAATGGTAAGCTGATTTAGTTGACATAGCAGTGGATTGAGGGCTCAGGAGAAGATATCCAGGCAGTAGATGATCTTTGTGGAGGGGCTGAGTACTGTGGATTCTTATAGCAGTTGAAGCCAGCATCCTGTTAGAAGTCTCCTTTCAGTTTACCTCAAGCTTTTAGTGGTCTTGTTAATATTATAATACTGTCTCAGCTAATGCTGCAATAAATTATGTAAGGAGCTGTTGCCCAAACTTAGAGTAATGTGGTCCAGCTAAGGGGAGCATGAGAGAAGCGTGGCCTCAGCATGGCAGGAAACCCACTAAGTTGGCTCCAACTCATGATGACACCAAATCATCACAACCCTATGTGTGTCAGAAGAATGAGCAAATCTGTCTTGGAAGAAGTACAGCTGGAATGCTCCTCGGAAGAGAGGATGGCAAGATGTACTTTGGACATGTTATCAGGAGGGTCTAGTCCCTGGAGAAGGACATCATGCTTTGTAAATTAGAAGGTCAGTGAAAAAGAGGAAGGCCCTCAACAAAATGGATTGACACAGTGGCTACAACAGTGGGTTCAAGCATAGCATTTATCATGAGGATGGTGCAGGACCCGGCAGTGTTTCATTCTGTTGTACATAGGGTTGCTACGAGTCGGAACCGAATTAATGGCACCTGACAACAACAACAACTTGTGTGTCAGAGTTTTCTATGGCTGATTTTTTGGAAGTAGATCACAGGACTTTTTCAGAGGTACCTCTGGGTGGACTCAAACTTCCAGCCTTTCAGTTAGCAGCTAAATGTGTTAACCGTTTGCACCACCCATTGACTTTCAATATGGCAAGAATTTACCTTTAAAAAAAGGAGCCGAAACACCCATATGGAAGGAAACAGCTGGAATTTGAACCTAAGCAATTGGACTCCAAAGCCCGTACTCTTAATCACCGTTTCCTACTGCTCCTAAGATTGGCCAAAGTTTGGATTTCTTACAGATAAATGGGATGCCAGGTGCCCTAAAGAGAGCTGATTGCTCAAGCAAAGTGTGACATTACAGGCATGTGAGAGGTAAGCAGATGAGGAAACTGAGTCTCAGTGAAGTTGAGTAACTTGCCCAAACTTGCAAGAATTTGAGGCCAGTCCTGTTGGGCTTCATAGCCCATGTTCTTGATTGTGATAAATGATATCCTTTCAGCCTCATTCACAGGGCTATTTTATGGATCAGACAAGTACAACTTTTTTAAACACTTAAGTAACTACAAAATGGGATATAAATATATAAGTTATTACATTATACAGCTACAGCGTACTTGGTTTCGCTGTAGAGAAAGAGGATATCTAAATCAGAGCAGGTACAAAACAATCAGAATGTAATTGAATTTTCCTCTTCCTGTCTTCTTGAAGACAATACAATTTCAGTGTCATACCATTCCCCAAAGGACAGCAAATACATTCAAAGTTCCTTGTCTTTCCTGCTTCCCTGCCTGACTGCCCTATTCCCCAAACCTCCTCGCCTCTCAAAGTCACACTCACATTATGAAACTTAGTTCAAATGTCACCTCCCCTGGGAAACTATTAACCCCTCCAAAGACTTAATGACTGTGCTACCACTCAACTCTGTTTATATCTCTAACGTCATAGACTGTAATGTGCCTTTTCCTCTCTACTAGACTGTAGGCTCCTTTGAGTAAAGGGATCAAGTCTTACTCTTCATGGAACAGCCAGGCTAGCACAATGCTTAAAAACCCATTAGGCTTTTCATAATTATTGAACAGACACATGGCTTTGTCTTAACTTGTTGTTTGGTGACATCAAGTCCATTTTTGACTCACAGCAACCCCATGTGACAGAGTAGAACTGCCCCATAGGGTTTTCTAGGCTGTAACTTTTATACAAACAAATCACCAGGTCTTTCTTCTGTGGAGCCACTTGGTGGGTTTGAACTGCCAACCTTTCACTTAGTAGCCGAGCTCTTAACTGTTGCAACACTAGGTATTCTTTTTTGCCTTAAATATTAGGGTGTATATTGTATGCCACTGGTTATCTGGATGGAAGAAACCATACACTGATCCTTTAGTTTTTAAGACACAGCCTTTAATATTGGACTGAGACTGAAACTGCCAACAATTTACGAGCTTTGATTTCATTCAAGTGTCTCATTTCTTTTTTGTCCCTACTGACTATTATAAACCATAGACTGACAAGGATTCTATTTTTGTTGGGAGGAAGAGTTGAGTAAAGTGTTAGAAAGTTAATAGAGTATGGGATAACAACAAGAGATAGGTAGGTAGAGGTGGACCGATATTTCAGGCAGGATTTTAGTGTTCTGGTGGGGCCTGGGCTGGGGCCAGCCATAGGATACACTGACAGGATCAGACTCAGGAGCAGGAGAGTGATGTATGGTTAGTACCGGGCAGAAGCCCTGGTTGTGCAATCAGTGATAAGAGGTCTTCTCTCCTGTCTCGCATTCCATTGCCACTGATAAAGTATTTCGCTGATGTTAAATACTGAGACAAATCTAATCCAATCATGACTGAAGAATTTTACCAGAAGACAGATAACAATTTACAAGACCAATAATAAGGTTTCTCAAGAAAAATAGTTCTTCAAAGAAAAATGGAATATGCAGAATATTTCCAGGAATCATAGAGACTGAGTGAAAGATGTAATTTTAGCCCAACACTGAAATACATCATTTATTAGAACTCATTCTTTGATCTTTAAACCCCAAATTCCATATTCGCTGAGATATTCCAGGAATATTTTAACCACAAATTCAACAAGTTTTGTCAATATTTTCTCAATACATTTTATAAAAGCCTCTTGTGGGAAGGAGAAAGATTTGTAATCATGCCTGTTTTACAGTTGTGGAAATACCGCATCAAAAGCCATAGGGAGCTGGCCTGGGTCACCAAGATGCAGCACTTCAGGGCTATAGTCACTTAATTATTTCTGACCAGTCTGAGAAGTTTCTGAGCACTTTCTTTCCAAGCAGCACCCAACCTTTCATAGGATCTGCTGCTTGTAGGTCTGATGAATACACAGTATTGCAGATGGACTGAGGAGAACTTGTGATGACTAGAACAATTCTCTGAACTTCCTATTGCCTGAGACGGGGAAAAAATGATGAGAATAAAACCCTATAAGCATAAAAAATATTCTAACTATTCTTCAAGGCCATCTCAAACCACCTCCTCCATGGAGCGTTGCCACACTTCCTTTATGGTCTTTCCTTCTTTTTAACTCTATAGCATTTAGTTTAGAAGCCCTGGTGGCACAGTGGTTAAGCACTCAGCTGTTAACTGAAAGGTCCTCAGTTTGAATCCACGAGCAGCTCAAGTGGGAGAAAGACATGGCAGTCTGTTTCCATGAGATATAGCCTTGAAAATTCTATGGGGCAGCTCTACTCTGTCATATAGGGTAGCTATTAGTTGGAATCAACCCAACGGCAACGAGTTTTTGTTTTTTTTAGCATTTAGTTTGAATGTGCATATGGTGTCCTTCTTAAACATTTACATTCTTTACATTATACTTACATTATATTTTATATTACTTACATTATATTCCTTACATTTTACCAAAATAGAGCATATAGTTGCTGATGTACTTAACATACCCTGAAGTGCTTGGTAGAATGTTTTTTATATAGAAACTCCAAGTATATTTAAAGTATATGGTAGTAAAAGGGTTAAAGTTAAAGAATATGATCCCTTAGTCATAAAATATTTCCCACTTATATTAATTCTTAGCCATTATTTTCCCTTAAGCTGTTGAAAAATTAAGATATTTCATAAATAATTTTATTCTCTTAAGCAGTAGATTTTATAGACCATTTTTTGTGCCAGGCAGTGGGAACACAGCAAGGACCAGAAATAAAAGGTCCCTGCACACACAGCCCACAGTGCATAAAGGGAAGGGAGAATAAATTATTCAATAAGTAAGACAAATTCATATTGTGATAAATGCTATGAAGACAATAATGTAACAGGGTAAGAGAATTGCAGCAAGTGGCTGCTTTAGAGGAAATGATTAGGAAAGGCCTCCATGAGAAGGTGGCGTTTGAGTTGAGATCTGTGTGAAGAAGAGAGCCTTGCAAACATTGGTGAGAGCAGCACTGGGCGCATAGGGATTAGCAAGTGCAAAGGTCTTGAGGTGGAAAGTAGCTTGGTGTGTTTGAGGTGCAGAAAGAACACCAGTGAGGACTGAGGTTTCTGTGTCAAGGGAAGAGTAGTATGAAATGATGTTGGAGCCAGAAGCAGAATTGAAATGTTACGTTTTGTAGGCTATGATGAAATTAAGTTATTTTCTAGTTGCAATGGAAACAATATAGCTTGCCTACAAAAGATTTGATAGCCACCTTCAAATGCATCTGGGTGAGCTCTAATGACCAGTTGTCACCAGTGGAATGTGACAGAAGTGCTCTGTTACATCCGGGCCAAGGTAGTTAAGAAGTAAGTGTGCTTTCTCCACTCTTTGGCTTCACTGTCTTGGCTGGAAATAGAAGACTCTGAAGTACTGGAAAGGAGCCCTGGTGGCACAGTGGTTAAAGTGCTCAACTGCTAATCCAAAGGTCAGCTGTTAGAACCCATCAGCTGCTTCTCAGGAGAAAGATGTGGCAGTCTGCTTCTGTAAAGATTTACAGCCTTGGAAACTCTATGGGGCAGTTCTACTCTGTCCTAGAGGGTCTCTATGAGTCGGCATTGACACTACAGCAATGGATTGGTTGGTTGGTTTGGATGGCCTGGGATATCAGAGCTACCAGATGAAATTAGCCTGGAGAAAAGCTTCTCACCAACAAGAAACCCTGGCTCTGGATGATTACGTGGGCAAGAAATAAACATCGATTATTTCAAACCATTGAAATTCTTGGGTTTATTTGTGATAACAGATTGTAAACCCAACTAATACAGATATGATGGGACTTACATTTTAAATGATAACTCTGTTTACTATGGGTGTAACAAAATATGGGGCTCAAGTATAAAAGCAGGGAGACACATGAGGATATTGTTGCAGGTATCTTGGTGAGCAATGGCTCTTGTTTGGTTTAGGGAATAGACATGCAGATGGACAGAAATAGACTAAAGACATAATTTGGAAGTAGATCCGTCAGGATGTGAGGAATGTTGTGTCAGCCATGTTATGTTTTACTTTTGCCTTATTTCACAAAAGTGGATTCAAATCAGGACAATTTTCATTTTCATCTTTTTACTGGTATGGGGGGAAGAGTTTTTCCCAGAAAGGTCTTATCAAATGTGTTTTCTTATTGTTTTGCTCATATTTCATAATGATGGAAGCTTTATCAAATGAAGAAATTGAAATTAAGTTGAAAACTGTTAACATAATCTTACTTTTGAAATAATGTCCTGTGGCTTGGCCTGAAGAAAGTAGAATAGAATTACAATCTCCTTTGGTGTAGTCTATTTATGTAGCTAAGTTTAGATTTACTTTTTCAATAACCAGTTTATATAGCTGCCTCGTTTTGAGCCAATGGTTAATACAAATTCCTAAAGCTTTCTCTTTTTCCTTTGAATCAGTAAGGATAAGTTCATCTGCAAGTAAGGGAAACTCAACTACAATGGTGGTTTTTGTTTTCCCCTTACATATAAAGAAATCCTGATGTAATCTACCTAGGGCTGGTTCTAGAGACAAAGTCTTGACTAATTCAACTTTATCAATCAATGTTTTAGTTAAGTGTGTACCCACATCATTGGACTGATACCTTGAAATGTTCTATGTAGGAAACACATAGGACATTTCAAGGTATAGTAGTATTTTAGATATTGTGAGATGAGGACTGTGACTTGTCAATAGGGAATGAGTAACTCAACAATATCCTCATAAATTATCCCCAGCTCCCTCCTCCCTGGTCAAAAAAAAAAAAGGAAAAGGAAAAAAAAAAAAAAAGGCACGCTACTCAACTCTATTCCTTTTTATCAGGAAAATATTAGATTTCATAGAAGCTTCCTCCAAAAATATTCCACTCATATCTTATGATAAAATGGATTCTATGTTCGCCCATAGTTGAAAGGGGTCTGAGGATGTAATAATGTTAATTGAGCACATAATCATTTTTTTTAAAGGGGGTTTCTAGGGAAGAAAGGGAATGTATTAGAGTATAGACTAAGGTGCTATAACAAAGAGCCCTGAAAATACAATGGTTTAGCAGTCCAAAGTTAGGTTGCTACTCTAAGGCTGGTAGATGTCTCTGCCCTCTTCAACATATGGCTCCCATTTGTAGACTTATGATGGCATTCTCGTCTCACCATCTCCCAGGCATCTGAAAAGGGAAAGAGACCACAGGAGCACACATCCAGTTTTTTAAAGGGTAAACCCCACAAATGGCACCCATTATTTCCGTTCACAACTATTGGCCAGGATTTAGTCACACGGCCATTTTTAGCTGCAAGGGAGGCAAACACAGTGTTTAACTGGGCAACTATGTGTCCTGCTGAAACTCTATTAATTTTGAAGAAGAAAATAGAGATGGGAGAAAAACAAGTTTCACCAAAGACATGTTTTTTCCTTTCAGGTTTGCAGGGACCGTTCTGTTAACTCCCTCTGGACCCAATTATTCAATAATCCAAAACATACTAATTGTGTTGACACCTAGCTCAGGGTTCTCCATCTTACATAAATGTATTATTCATGAGGAAAGGATAGGATCGTCCCCTCCTGTTTCTAATCAGTTATTTATCCAGTCATACTTACTGAGTGCCAGATTCCCAACAGGAACTAAGATCTGAAGAAAAGAACATTGCAGAAAGAAGAGCAAAAATAGAGCACGAGAGCAGAAAAAATCAAGTGAGGTTGAGCAAGTGGTCTGATAGACTCTTAGCACATAGGACAGCAACAAGGGAAAAGGTTGAATGGTGGACTGAAACCAGATGACAACTATGGAGTTTGGGTTTATTTCTTTAAACAAGGCAAAGCTATGGAACTTTGTAAATAAGAGGATAGCATTATCTGAAGTGTGATTTTTAAAAGATTATCCTAGTGGCAGTAGGCAACATTATGATAAATGGAGAAAAATTGAAGTTGTCAAGGATTTCATTCTACCTGAATCAGCAATCAATGCCCATTGGAAGCCGTTGTTGTTGTTAGGTGCCGTCAAGTCAATATTGACTTGTAGCAACCCCACGTGACAGAGTAGAACTCCCCGAGGATCCACTGGGTGAGTTACAACTGTCAACATTTTGTTTAGCAGCCTAGTGCTTAATCACTATGCCAACAAGGCTCCTTTCTATGGAAGTAGCAGTCAAGAAATCAAACAAGATATTGCATTGGACAAATCTGCTGCAAAAGACCTCTGTAGTGTTTAAAAAAAAAAAAAGCAAAGATGCCACTTTAATAACTAAATGTGCCTGACCCAAGCCATGGTCTTTTCAATCGCCTCATATGTGTGTGAAAACTGATCAATAAAAAAGAAAGATCCAAGAAGAATGGAGCCATCTGAATTGTGGTGTTGGTGAAGAATATTGAGTATACTATGGACTTCAGCAGAATGAACAAATCAGGTTTAAAGAAATACAACCAGAATGCTTCTTAGAAGGATGGTGATGCTTACTTTGGATACATCATCAGGAAAGTCCAATCGCTAGAAAGGGACATCATGTTTGCTGAAGTAGAGGGTCAGGGAAAACAAGAGAATCCTGCAGTGAGATAGATTGACACAATAGCCACAACAAAGGGCTCAAATATACTGATGATCATGAAGATGGCACAGGACCAGGCAATGTTTTGTTCTGCTTTACATAAGGGAGCCATGAATCGGAGCAGAGTGGATGGCAACTAAAAACAACACACTGGTAGCAGTGTTGTTATTTGCTGCTCAGAGGGACTGAGGTTGAGTAAGGATACAAAGCATTGCAATAGTCCATGTGGGAGGTGGGGAAGGACTTCATTCGGGAAGAAGAGAGCAAATGTGGGAGACACAGATGTAGAATCAATGAGATTCAGCGACTCACTGTAGCTGAGAAAGTGTGGGAGAAGATAGATTCAGACTGGCGAATCTGTGTGACTAGGAATCTGGTACTGGCTTTAGCTGGATGTGTAAATGCATAAAGAAGAACATGTGTGGGGGGAAAACAGTGAATTCAGTTTTCAACTTAAGGTTGAGATCTCATTCAGTGGTGGTGCAGTAACTATGGTATGTGACTTCTAAACATAAGTATTTTGTACTATGCAATAGTTTGTACTAGAGATGTTCTCATATTGTTCTGGGAAACTCTCCCAACTCAACATTTGGCTGGAGTCATTGTAAGCCCTTGAGAGTCATTCAGGAAATTCCGCATGCTTATGACTTTACTTTGAAAGTGAACACCCAGGAAAAGACATAAGTTATGATGAACTTTGTAGAGTCAGGACTATACTATGCAGCTAATAGGTCTGAAGAAGCTCGCAGCTCTCTAGGGATTTGTTCTAGGAAACACAATATGTGGGCATAAACTTTATAGGCAAGACAGATGTAGGGGAAGACTTGAGACTTGCACCTAGAAGTTCAGGATATAGTGACAGGCAATTTAAAAAAGAAAAAGAACATGGAATAATAATAATAATAAAACAGCTGAGTCTCTAGGAACCCTGTAAATAGTTTTATAGTAATACAGCAACAAATTTCACTAAGCTAAAAAGGTCCACAAATTATCAATAATCCCATCATGAGATGTTGGCCATTTAAAAAAGTCTCAGCCTCTACAAAGGCAGGAACACTTAAGTCTAGATATAAATAATGGAAGACCAACATGAGAAAAAAAAAGTGTTCTAAATCAACCCAAGACAGTCCTTGATGGTGCGACCATTAAGTGCTCAGCTGCTGACTGAAAGGTTGGCAGTTCAAACTCACCCAGCAGCTCAGTAGGGGAAAGACCTGGCAATCTGCTCCTGTAAAGATGACAGCCTAGAAAACCCTATAAGGCAGTTTGACTCTGTCCTATGGGGTTGCTATGAGTCAACAATCAACTTGATGGCACCCAACAACAATAAACCAACCCAAACTGTATCTTCATTCCTATGTCTTCATGTACCATATTTCACCTAGGCCACATTCCCTCCTTACATTCCTGATCTAGTCTTCTGGCCTCCCCATTTTCCTATTTCTTTCTATGTTTCCTTATTGCTAGACTTTTATTTCTGTTCATATTGGGACTCCTTTTGCCTGGTTTGCTGCATTTGGAAGGACCTTGCTGAAACTGACTTGTGGGTATGATCTGAAACCATTCTCTTAAAAAGTGTCCTCCTGGGAGTGGGCCTGCCAACCCTGGAAGTGCCTCTTCCCACTTGTGCTTCAGCGCCAGCCAAGTTGGAATACAGGTAACAATGTGTATTTGGATGCCTGGACACTTAAACTTTTAAGAATTGTCACCTCTAAATTTAGAATTGATTAGAATCATATCATATGGTTAGATTCATCATCTGTAAGGCTATAGGGTGTGGTTGTTGTTGTTAGGCGATCCCAAGTACAACAGAATGAAACGTTGCCCAATCCTGCACTATCTTCATAATCGTTGTATGCTAGAGTCATTGTATCAACCACTGTGTGTTTTCAGTGCCTTCCAAACTAGGGGCTCATCTTCCAGCACTGTATCGGACAATGTTCTGTAAGGTTTTAATTGGCTAAATTTTGGAAGTAGATCACCAGACCTTTCTTCCTAGTCTGTCTTAGTTTGGAAGCTCCACTGAAATCTGTTCCCTATGGGTGACACTGCTGGTATTTGAGATACCAGTGGAATAGCATCCAGCATCATAGCAACACACAAGACACCACAGTATGACAGATTGACAGCTGGTGGGTTATACATATAGGCATATATTAATACCTATAGAGTCTCACTTACTCCAGTTATCTAACTGCAGAGCCAATCAAAAATTACAGTCACCAATAAATTGGTTATAATTGATTATGAAGACTTAATAAATGAGAAAAGTCTGGAAGCACTACTTTCCATTAACTCTACCAGTATTGGACAAATACATTTTCTAATAACATACAACATAGTAGTGCAATGGCTGGAATATCAATTTTCAAAGTTTTGTCTAGAAACCTTAGGGAGGGAGTCCCCAAAAACTTTTCAGGGAACATGTGGGGTCAAAACTATTTTTATAATTATGCTGAGACATTTTTTTTTCTGTTTTCACTCCCATACTCTCTTGAGTGTGGAGTGGACTTTTCTGGAGGCTACATGAAGTGTGATATTGCAACAATTTAATGCAGAAGCAGATATGAGAATACAGGTGACTTCTGTTAAGCCAGACATTAAATAGTTTTCAAAAATGTAAAACAATACCACTATATTTTTTTTGCTAGATTTTTGTTTTAGAAATATGATTATTTTCCTAGAAATTCATTATTCATGTGAACATGTAAAGGATTTGTTATTATTATTTTTAAATGAATTCGTAAATTAATACTTCAAATTTTTCTTGGTTTTAATTTCTAAGGGGGTAAATATTTATAGTTTTAATGTATAGAAACAAAAGCACTTCGGGGTCCTCAATAATTTTCAAGAATGTATAGGAGCCTTGAGAAAAAAGTTTAAGAACCACCGCTCTAGAACAATTGATAGCATGTGGTGCTCTAGTTATGGAAACTAAGTGGACTTACTTCTGCTTTCTAGGCATTTATAGCATCCCACAGACAAAAGAATGTAAACGTTGACAGTAACAAAGAAAGATAAGAGTCAGATAGTTTGGAATAGGAAACAAAAATATATACTAGAAAATTATACAGAAAGTTGAGGAGCCAGGAAGGTATTGTGTTCATATAAGACAAGGAAGGAGAATAAAATCATATTTCTTCTTGTCACCCTGGGAGAGCTTCAAGGAGAAGGTGAAGACTAGATTCATTTGGCCCTAGAAACATAATAACTATATATCTTAGTTTGTATCTACCTCATTGGAGGCAACAATGCAACATAACTTGAGAAGACTCCAAAATATGAAGAAACAAATATATCTTCCTTTAAGTTCAATAGTCAAAGAACAAATAAGATGTTAATGCTGACCCACCAGGCAAGGGCCCTATGAGATGTCTTTTTGATCTGAACAATAACTATTGTAATTAACACAACTGCCACAAATATTCGTCTTTCAATTTATGGGCACATGTGCCATTGAGTCAAAGGGACATCAGTGTATGTGTCAAAGGAATATCATAGCCTGGAGTATGAACATAGTGATCAAATCTTATTTTTTAAAGGGGATCTATATTTTTTTATTTATATCATTTTGTAATTTTTTATTCAAATAAGAAATTTTTCTCACATTCGGAGCAAAGGAGAATGAAGAAAACCAAAGACACAAGGAAAATATTAGTCCAAAGGACTAATGGACCACATGAACCACAGCCTCTACCAGCCTAAGTCCAGAAGAACTAGATGGTGCCCGGCTACTGCTACCGACTGCTCTGACAGAGATCACAATAGAGGGTCCCGGACAGAGCAGGATAAAAATGTAGAACAAAATTGAAGTTCACACAAAAAGACCAGACTTACTGGTCTGACAGAGACTGGAGGAACTCCAGAGATTACGGGCCCTGGACACCCTTCTAAGTGAGAGCTGAAGCCACTCTTGAAGTCCACTTTTCAGCCAAAGATTAGACAGGCCTATAAAGCAAACAATAACACATGAGGAATGTGCTTATTAGTTCAATCAAGTGTGGGCAACACCTGCCCAAAAGCAAAGACGAGAAGGCAGAAAGGGACAGGAAAACTGGACAAATGAACACAGAGAATCCAGGGTGGAAAGGGAAAGGGGGAGAGTGCTGTGCTGACACATTGCAGGGATTGCAACCTGTGTCACAAAACAATTTGTGTAGAAATTTTTGAATGAAAAAACCTATTTGCACTGTAAACTTTCACCTGAAACACAATAAAATTTTTTAAAAAGTTTCATTTTTCACATGCTTACATTAAGAAACATTGCAAATTCTTTTGAAATGTGACTGTATAATCATAGCATTCAGAGATATGGTGTACACATTAGCTCCATATTTACTCCCAAGACATCGGTAAAGAGAAATTCCTCTTACATAAGACAGAAATTCCCTGTGAAAGCCAGAATTACTTTAATATTTGAATGATAAAAGCTTATATTTAAACTCCGATTTGTAGTTCAAATAGCACTTAAACCATCCATTCCATTTTATTAAAAAATTCAATGAATATTCATAGCAGCTATATGCACAATCAAAAACAGAAAATAATGCAAATGTACACCAGTAGGTGAATGGACAAATTATGGTGCATCCTTACAATGGAATACCACTGTTGTTATTAGTTGCCGTCAGGTCGCTCTGATTCATGGCAACCCCATGTACAGCAGAACAAAATGTTGCCCAGTCCTGTGCCGTCTTCTTGATCATTTGAGTCCATTGTTGGAGGTATTGTATAGCACCTTCCAACTTGGGGACTCATCTTCCAGCACTATATTGGATAATATTCTGTTGTTATCCATAAGGTTTACATTGGCTAATTTTTGGAAGTAGATTGTCAGGCCTTTCTTCCTAGTCTGTCTTAGTCTGGAAACTCCACTGAAACTTTTTCACCATGGGTGACCTTGCTGGTATTTGAAATACTGGTGGCATAGCTTCCAGCATCATATCAACATGCAAGTCACCACAGTACAACAAACTGGCAGGTAGATGGTGGCAAAGGAATACTACTCAGCAATAAAAAGGAATGAATCACTGTATCGCTGTTTCACTCAACAAGTGGATGCGTTTTAAAATCATCATGCTACATGGAAGGAGCCAGACACGAAGAGTATATGCTGTCTGATTCCATTTTATGTAAAATTCTAGAAAATGCAAACTAAGCTTTAGTGACAGAAAGCAGGTGGATGGGTGCAGGGTTAGGGAGGGAGAGGGTCAGAAGGGGAGACGAACTGTAAGGGTCCGAGAAATCTTTTAGTGATGGGAACATTCTGTACTTACAGTGTGGTAATGGTTTTACAGGGGCATACCCTGTCCAAACTTAAATGGATTCCGTTGGTTGGACATAAATTATGTCTCAATAAAGTTGAGTTTTATAAAGCACTGTAACACGGATAACTTTATTTGATCATCTCAACATTTCTGTGACACAGTAGAGGAAGTTGTGATCTTATTTTGTGAATGAGAGAGATGCAATGACTCACTCATGCCTCGTAACGCTCAGGTCTTCAGGAGACAAGTGTAAAGAGTGGTGACTTTTACACTTCTTCCTGTGACTTATTTTTGTGATTATTTGTCAAATACAATATTATGTACAACCTCACTGCATGAAGCTGTAAAAGCAAGCTGTTCTGATTGGAGCAGAAATGGGAATGAGTGTGGGCCGGAGGGACCAGCGAATTCAGAGAAGAGATGCCTCCAGGATCCAAGGGCTCTGATGCAGTTTGAACCCCCCGAGATGATGGAACAGACATGGATCCTGAATACAGAAAGCCTTGCTTTAGCCCACTGTGCTGTCCCTTACTAGCTGAAATGAATAAAAAACATAGGAAGTTCATGGTTTCAGGTAAGGTGAATTTATTTGCAGAATTAGTCACACAGAATTTTTCAATGATTATGTCATTTACTTAATGTTTGGTGTCATTCATTTGTTGTATTTTAGTTTTCTGTTAATTTCCTTCTTAACATAATGAGAAAGTATCTAGATGCCTGATATTTTGTACATGTTCAAGGGTGCTGGGGATGAAGAAAATCCCACCCAATAATGTTCCATGAAACCAATTACCTGGAAGAAATCATGAATGCTGGACCAATGGAGTTACAATGGTCACAATAGGGAAATCACTAACCAAAAGTCTGAGCCTTATCAATAAGGCCTATCTTTCCCACATCCAGTCAGCTTCTGTAACAGATATACCAGTAGATTCTCACTGGAGTAGGCCAACTTCTCTTTATCTCCATGGTCACCACCATAATGCAGAACAACCAAAATCCCTCTCTATGCCAACAAAACTCCAGCCTCAATCCCCACCCAATCCACTCCCCACACTGCAGCCAGAATAAGCATCCCCAAAATTCAATCAATTCTTGCCATTCCTCTGTACAACATCCTTTCATGACTCCCCATTCCCTCCAGGAAAATGTGTAAACTCTTTATTAGGGTTAACACCCCCACCCCCAAAAAAATCAAGCTCATTGCCATCAATTCTGACTGATGGTAACACTATGTATTACAGAACAGAACTGCCCCATAAGGTTTTCTTGGCTGTAATCTTTACAAAAGCAGATCGTCAAGCCTTTCTTCTGCTCAAACTGCCAACCTGTAGGTTAGTAGCCAAGCACAAACCATTTGTGACCCTCAGGGACCTTATTAGTGTTAACAGTCTTGATAATGGGAACTCTACTATCTCTCAGCAACATCCTTCACCACACCCAACCTTAAACTCTGCCCATCAACTGGGTGAGGCTTTTTCCAATTCCTCAAACATGTGACTCCTGAGTTTTCAAATATGTTACTACCTACTTTCCCAGAACACTCTTCCTTCCTCCTCCTCATCTGACTGACATTCATTCATCTTTTCAAGCTTCGTCTTAGCTCCCACTTCTCTTGGAGGCTTTCCTTCACATCCTATATCTTGGTCAGGTGCTCCTCCTATGTACTATGCTAGTATTGACTTCTTCTCCAATCACGGTGTTTACCACAGTATTATAAAATAACTGCTATGTTCATATTATCTCCCTCAGAATTGTCATCTCCGGTACAGACATATCTTGCTTTTTCATCTTTTTCTCTCCAGTATCTATATAGTGCCTGGCACAGAATAAGCACTCAATAAATATTTCCTGAATGAATTAATTGAATAAGCCACACTAACAAATGGCGAGAGCAGATGGCCCTGGACTGCTGGGCGGCACCAGATTAAGATGACACATTTGCTGCAGATGGGCCACACTGCTTCCTTCCAAAATGAAGGTAACAGAAAGCAAGTGTGGATTCATGACTCAGTATCTGTTCTGGCTGAATATTACATGGGCTCGGTGACTCTAGATCAAAGAAAAACATTTTAATCCCTGTAAGAAGAGTACACGGAAACATGTTTCCAATACAGTATTCTTTCCTGGACAGGGAGGGTCTTCTAGCAATTCAATCTTTAAAGCACTTCTATGATTAGGTTTAAGATTTGCTGTGGATATAGGGGTCTTGTCCAATGAGACTAATGCACCAAGGTTAAAGAGGAAAAGTACTGGTAAGCTTTAAGCATGTTAAGATAATTGGGTCCAATGTGCATAAATTGCTTTCAGATGAAAGGCTCTAAGCAATTGTTAAATTACAAACATTGAAAAAAGATTCTCTGCATCCAATCTAGAGAAGAGAAGGTTTCCATTTGTACAGCAAATTAGAGTCAGGTATTTCTGTAGGTCAGCATTTTTTTTTTTTTTTAGAGTCAGGGGAAGCTCTTCTGGCCCTGGCTGCTTCTGAGTCAGGGATGGAAGGGATTTGGTAACTCTGCGGAAGGCTTCGCCTTGCACTTGTCCCACAGCAATTACATTGGAAGGGGTCCTAGACTTGTGGGGTGTGGGATGTAGGATAAATTTGGAGAAAGACCACAATATGTAAACAAAACCTGCCAGTTTTCCAAAATACCTAACCGCAAGACTTCACATTTTGGCAGCTTAGAAAGAGTCAAATGTGCTTTATTCTGAGAACAAATTTTATTCTCAGCAGGGAGAATTATGAATCCCAGTTAAAGTAAGCAGCTACCAATAACCCGATTTAAAGGAATTTAAAAATGCAGCCTATGTGGTAAAACTTTGCAAGCCCATGTTGTGAGACAGTATAAACCAAAGAACCAATGAGATCAATGGAATCTCTAAAGTGTGCATGCATTTTTAAAATCCTTCAGATTAAGAAATCCTGATGATGGATCATTAGCAATACAGCACTTACTTTATGCTGATGAAATTTTCTAACTTGAAGCATCATCAACTCAATGACAGTGTTTGAATCTTGGGTAAGATTTTAGTATGATTTTTAAGTTTACAATGTCTTAGAAGTGTGATTTTTTTATATTATTGTTATTGGCTTTGCCTTGCTATAGGACTCTTTAAGATAATCAGAAAGTCAAAAATAGATAATCCGTCTCAAAGCATTGCTATACTTCCCCAGAATTTCAATATTGCTTTTGGCCAGAGAGAACAACTGGCTCAAATCCCAAATAAGCCCAAACTTGTACGATATCAATGACTGTAGATCCCATTGCCAACTCACATTTAAACATGGCCAAGGGAGCTGTCCATCTGCTCTGCCTATTGGAAAGAAATGGCCTCCAGGGCTCACTCCCTCAGACAGAGGCCTGCAGAGCTGGGTCTTATCAAGTGTGCAGATCTAAGAGAGGTAATCAGCTCAGGTGACGGTACAGATACCTATGGCACTGCCTTGATCAGTTTCTGGTCAGGAAAAAGTATAATCATGGACTCAGTGGTCCATGGTACATTTGCTCAAGTCTGAGGTTCAGAAGGTGGGGGGTAGGGTGGGCTTGATATACCCAAAGCAGAAGGTGGGAGCACTTCCAGTTACTATCTCAGAAGGGAGTTGGGAACTATAGATTTTTTAAGATCCTATGGTGACTGGGGAGTCCCTAGGTGATGCAAATGATTGACATGGCTGGCTGCTAATCAAAAGGTTGGTGGTTCCAGTACACCCAGAAGCACCTAGGAAGAAAGGCTTGGTGATCTATTTCTGAAAAGTCATGGTTGAGAACACTATAGAGCACAGTTCTACTCTGACACACATGGGGTCCCCATGAGTCAGAGCCCACTCAATGACAGCTGTTTTGGTTTTTATAGTAATTACAGGTAAAATCTCTTTCTTATAAAAAGCACACTTATTCCTTTATTCTTCCATTCATGCAGGGAATATTTACTTAGTGCTTACTAGATACCCTCGTCTAGTATTAACTCTGCCAGGCACCGCGAACACAACAATGAACTAGAATAAGACGCTCCCTGCCCTCATGGAACTTCCTTTGTGGCAGGAGTGTAGTCTGTGTGTACGTGTGTGTGTGTGTGTGTGTGTGTGTGTATGTGTGTGTAGATAAAGATATAGAAATAGATCTAAAACTCAGAATTCAAATACCGTTTTTGGGAAGGGGGGAGCTGAAAACTCCAAAGAGTTGGAGGGGTGAGAAGAACCTTGCTTCCCACCTTCCACTGTGGAAGTTAATGGAAAATAACTATTCCTTTCCCATCTCCTGGAGTCCTTGGGTGGCACAAATGGTTAAGCACTCAGCTACTAACTGAAAAGCTGGTGACCCAGAGGCATCTCAGAAGATAGACCATTTAAAACCCTATGGAGCAGTTCTACTCTGAAACATCTGGGTCACCATGAGTCAGAATTGACTCAATGGCAACTGCTGTTGTTGTTAGGCCATCAAGTCAGTTCGAACTCATAGCTATCCTATGTACAACAGAACTTCACCATCCTCACAATCGTTATGCTTGAGCCCATTATTGCAGCCAGTGTGTCAATCCATCTCATTGAGAGTCTTCCTCTTTTTTGCTGACCCTCTACTTTACCAAGCATGATGTCCTTCTCCAGGGACTGGTCCCTCCTGATAACATGTCCAA
>NW_004443949.1:17787157-17831148 GCF_000243295.1 Trichechus manatus latirostris | reverse complement strand
TTATTCATTGTCCATCTTCCACGTGCATATCAGGTGATTGAAAACACCATGGCTTGGGTCGGGCGCACCTTAGTCCTCAAAGTGACACAATGGCAACTAGTTTTGATTTTTCCCATCTCCTAGAAGCTGGAATCAGACTATTCCATGAATTCACACCTTGAGTGAGTGAAAAAAAAGGTTCAGAAACCATTAGAAATTATCCAAGAATGCTGGATCAACAGATTTCTAAATCCAGGACTGGAACTGCAGTAACAGTGGTGAGAATCTAAACAAGCAGTAACCCTGGCGTGATCTGGTTCAACTTTCAGCACACTGCCTCTCTGGCTGTCTGCCAAATTCCCTTCCCTGATATTTCAGCAGGCTCATCTATCTCTTTCCTTTACCCTCTAATGCTGCAGTTGAACAGAGTTGGTGTCTGATGTTTGCCACTAAGAAGAGTGACTCGTGGAAGAGGAGACATTAAACAATTAGTGCCGACGTTATTCATTAATTGCAATCCCAATAAGTGTTATAAAGAAAGGGTGTAAACAAGGAAGGCATTTGAGAAGACTGAGACCCATGCCACAGCTAGGCCAGAGGAAGAAGCCCCCGCAATGGACCAAAGAAATGTAGCAAGTTATTGAAGGAAAGGAAAACATGTAGAATCCCTGGAACCCAAGGTAAAGGAAGAAAGGACAGCACAGCACTGGGATTCAACATGGGTCTGAGAAGCAAAACAACAGAAGAGCCCATGAAGAGTTTTGGCCTTCCTGTTATGGTAACCTTTACTTTTTATAAATAAAAATTCAACAAAAAGCCTTAGAAGAGGTTTGGACTTCTCCCTGTACTTCACACCATCCCTATGTCCAAATACTGATGGCTGCATATCTCTTCCATTCACGCGACAAGGACCCAGTACAGGCCCTCATCATCTCTCCTCTGGACTAGCATCCAAGGCTAACGTGATCACTCTGAGTGATTAAGAGCTAGGCTGCTAACCAAAAGGTCGGCAGTTCGAATCCACTAGCCACTCCCTGGAAACTCTATGGGGCAGTTCTACTCTGTCCTACAGGGTCGCTATGAGTTGTAATCGACTCGACGGCAACGGGTTTGATTTTTTGATTTTGATATCTCAGTTCTCTATCTTCATGGCCACTCCCTCATCCCATCACCTTAATGATAAAGTTCATGTTCCTTAACAAGACATAAAAGCCCCTCTAATGTGGTCCTGACTGCCTCTCCAGCCTCACTCCTACCTCTTACCACCTGGTATTTTGCCTTCTAACAACATTGCACTGCTTGTGAGTCTTCAGTCATACCAGGTGGTTGTATGACTCTGCACCTTTGTTTAGTAGGTTCTGTGTGCCCAGAATACCCTATCCCCTGCCCTTTAGCTCTGTTTTCTTCTAATTCTAATCTGTCTTTAATGGATGAGCTCAATCTCACATATCCTTCAGAAAGTTTTTCTGGAACTCCTGAGCTGGATTGAGAGCTCCGGTAGTAACTTGGCTCTGTCATAGCCCTTAATACGGCAGTATCTTTTTATGTCTTGGTCTCACTCATTAGACTATAAATTCCTAGAGAAAGTTCTGTGTCTTATTTAGTTATCCCCAGCACTTGGCATAGTAATAGCCAAGAATTAGGCTCTTAAAAAATATATGTTGAATTCATTGTGCACATAATGTTCTCATTAACATGAGCTAATAAATTAGAACCTCTAGCTTCACTGAGGGCCTTGACTTATATAACAGAGATTCTTAAAATTTCTCCCTGAACTGTTTGTCCCTCCTTGCTCTTTGATGAATTTAATAATCCATAGGATCTTCCTGGAAGAGTTAAACGACAGAGGTGATGGGAGAAAATAGCAAGACAAGAAAAAGAAATCTGAGGGAGTAATGTTGTTGCAAGAAAAGATGAGTCACAGATGGAGATATTTGCAAAATGAAGAAGGAAAGAGTAGGAAATGAGGAGGCTTAATTATGGTGCATGATTCAACCACAGATTAGACCGCTGAATCTTACTTCCAGTTTTCTTCACTTCTATTTAAACTGTAGTAATCTGACTTCCTGAACTAAGCTATTTATAGTAACATATATTCGGCCCTGACATGTGTAATTCCTGTCACAGGCCACATTGCCCTGTGACAGACAAAAACCAGACTCCTGACAAGGCTTGGCACAGGAGTCCCTGCCTAATGCCCTGGGCTGTCTAGGAAGTAAGTAAGGCGAAGGCCTTGGCAGTCTTCAGAGGAGACTGTCCCCAGCCAGTCATACATCCTCAGGAGTACTGGCCTTTCCCCTCTCTTGTGTAAACTCTGCTAATAATCCTCAATCTTTAACTGAGGAAGAATTAAGGTCAAAAAGTTAAAAGCAGGGAGTTTTGATGCCAGATGATCCTGCTCCTGGGTTAACTCTCAATTATCTCATTTCCCAGTCATGTAACCTTGAGTGCACTGCTTAACTTCTCCAAACTCAGTTTCCTCATCTCTAGAATGGGGGAATAATAGGGATTAATTCACAGAGTTTTTGGTGACAAGTAAATGCTACTGTATTTGTGATGCTCTTGAAACCATGCCAGGGACTTGGTAAGTGTATTCCATAAACGGTATAAAAAATCAAACCAAACCCATTGCTGTTGATTCCAACTCTTGGCTACCCTATAGGACAGAGTAGAATTGCCCCATAGGGTTTCCAAGGAGTGGCTGGTAGATTTGAACTGCCGACCTTTTGCTTAGCAGCCAAATGTTTAACCACTGAGACACCAGAGCTCCGTAAATGGTGTACTCTTATTAATTCTTCTCAGCTGAAAGGAATCTATTTTGGCCCATGGTTACCCATTAGGTCATGTATCATGGGATCCGGCACCTGTCCCTTCCTTCTGTGTACCACCTACGTGTCTTCCAGGGAACCAAGTGTGCAGCAAGCTCATACCACAGTCCTAGTCATCTTCCTGAGAGACAATGGCTCTTCCGCTCTCTGGCCCATAACACAACTGCCTCTTTAAAGCACTAGGATGATCCTGATGCTACCCTGGAAGATCCTTCTCTAAAGTATACTAGGCTTGTGGCCATTTACACTGTCAACCTTTGAGAGTTTGGTCATATCCATGTGTACTATACGGCTCATATTTGGAAGCAAGTACTTAGTGAGTAAGCCTGGCTGATTACTCAGCCTCTGCATCTTAATTAGTATTTGTGAACTAAGGAATTCTGGAAAGTCTCAAGATGTTTCCTTTGCAAGTGTCAAGGGTGTACCATGTATGTAGAGCCCAGGCTTCCAGGGAAAGTTTCTTGGGTCAACAAGAAACAGATGTATCTTAACTGAATGCAGCTTGGAAAGTTCTGTGTGATAGTTCCCCAAATGAGTTGTAGAACCAACCCTTCGAGGCATACCTTAAATATCACCCCATCTGTGAACTCCCCTCTGACCTTTCTCAAATAGAGTTTGCTATTTCTTTCTCCGTGTTTCCATAGCATTGAATGCATAGCCCATTATAACATTCATCACTTTAACTGTTGGTTTCTATAACTAGCCTTAATTACTTGAGAACAGAGACTCTACTTCTGTATCCCCGGCTGCTAACCAAAAGGTCAATAGTTCGAATCCAACAGCCGCTCCTTGGAAACCTTGTGGGGCAGTTCTACTCTGTCCTGTAGGGTCACTGTAAGTTGGAATTGACTTGATGGCAACAAGTTTGGTTTTGGTTTACGGGTACTTACCAGAGGAACCCTGGTGGTGCAGTGGCTAACCACTGGGCTGCTAACCAAAAGGTCAGTGGTTCAAATCCTCAGCTGCTGCTAGGGAGAAAGATGTGGTAATCTGCTTCCATAAAGATTACAGCCTTGGAAACCCTATGAGGTAGTTCTACTCTGTCCTGTATGGTAGCTATGAGTCGGAATCAACTTGATGACAGTGTGTTGGGTACTTAACAATTGCAGTTTCTGGCATGTACTTATTTCTTAATATTTTTTTCCCCATAGGAATTAATCAGGGAGGGCAGCGCTTGTCCTGTGCTGGCAGTTCTCCGAGTCATGGACCTATGGAATTGGGTAATATCTGCTGATTCCACTAAACTGAGGGTAGATAGATTGTTCTGTCCCTATCTAAGCTCTAGAGTGTTCTTCTGGACTCCTCTGTTATCATATAAGGAGATTCCAGACTCTAGTCTAGACTATCCTAATTGCCTAATATTTGCTATATCTTAAGCTCTTAGCTCCTCTGGCAAAGTTTGCCCCTGAGTCATGACCTCTCCATGCCTCCTGTTGTTGATAGATGACACGGAAACCTAGCAAACAGCCAAGCAGCACACTACCAGCCTGACAGAGCAGGACTTCCTAAGGAGAAACTCTCAAAGACTGGAGCAATAGCAGCTACACAGTTCTTCCACTGCCTACTGTATCCTGGGGTGATGAACAGGGACTCCAGAGATGTGGGTGTCAGTCTTCAAAATAAACCTTGGACTTCTGAACTGAGTGATTGAGAAATATCAGCTCCTGCCCTGGAACAAATCAGGGCCTGAGATCCAACAGCAATACGACAGATGGAGCCTTAGCTCCAACCTTCTTCCATCAGTCAAATATTCACAGTTGGGAAAGCAAACCTTTTGGAGTCTCAAGCTGTATGGTTAAAGCCATATAATACGGCAGGTTGGTGGCATGGTTTATGCCTCAGCCAGCATTCATTCCCCAAGCACCAGGCACTCCCCTGGCATAATCGGGGGCTGGGTCCAAGGCTTGAGGTTGCAGTTTACATGATGTAGTAGAAGGGTGACCTGATCCATGACTTCAGTCTTCTGCCTGAATCACTCAGCTGCAGATGGTTTCATGTAGCTTTAAGAGGCTAGTCCACAGGGATTTAGAAGTGACATGTTAGCACTTACCTTTGAATGGACGGTCAGTCCTTTAATGATCTTAACTCACTAGCATCTACTGGGCATAAGCAAAATTAATGGGTCAAACACAACCAGATTGAATTACTTCTTACAGACAAAGTCATTAACACTGCTCTTTCTAAAATTAAGATTCATCATTAAGCCCATGAGGGCAGCAGCTCAGTCTAACACTGTAAAGCCTTCCTAGTATCGATTCTTTTTATTGAATAAATGAAAGAATGAATTTTCAATTATGGGAAATAAACCTCATCTCAGTTCAATTTTGGCCTCAAAGAGGATTCAAATATGTTTACTATTTCTAAAAGCATAGTCTTGACATAACTATAATAAAGGGTGGTCTTTAAGAGGGTCATCATTTTTATATCCTACTTCTCTATATATCCCAGCTGTCACAAAGTATCTGATTATCTATTTTGTGCCATATGATAAGTTCCTTTAGAATAAGTGGCTATGGATTTTATGAGAGTTTAAGAAAGGTCAGGAGGAAGAAGATCCTGCTTCCCTCACCCTCAAAAAATCATCCACAAACACCAGTGAAAGGTTTATTTTAGGGCGGGAGCCCGCAAGGGGCACTTTTCAAATAACATACTGTAACAGCAGCATCTGCTTATAATGCTACCCATTAGAATCACCTGGAGAGCTTGCAAAAAAAAAAAAAAAAGGAGGGGGAGTTTTAGACTCTACTCCTAAAGATTCAGATTTAATTGATATGGGTGGTCCTGGGTATGATTGTAATGTGAAGGCAGGTCGAGAACCGCTGCTGTGAGAGCACCTTCCACATACTGGTGCCAGTCTGTGACCTGATTTTATTGCTATGTTTTTGTACAATAAGGTAAATACAGAAATGGAAACTAAGTGTTCTAGAAACTTTTATAGCAAATTCACAAATTCACAGAGTAATTTGATATCTGTTGAATCTAGTAAAAAATATTGAGGCTTGTTATTTTGTATGTTTCTTACTTTTCATGTTGTTTCATTTTTCTAGTAATTCAATTCGTTTTATTGCATTGTACACTAGTCTATGATGTATTAAACATATATACATACACACACACACATACATATATATTTATGTACAAGTGGTCCTTACCTCAACTCACTTTCTCTCTCACACACACACACACACACAGACACATACACAGCATGAAGAGCAAATATGGGATGCTAGAGCACAGGGCTGAATTTTCAAAGGTGGTTGGTAACTGCTGCTCTGTATGTGACTCCCAGTAAAAGAAGAAAGGGATGATTGTTTTGCCTGTCGCTAAGCAAGTGCCTGCCTATCCTCTGAGGTAACTTGTCTCTAGTAATGGGAAAGGCTACATAGTTTAGTAGTATCTTTCTAAGGAACTCCTCTCAACAGGATTACGTATTACTTTTTAATAGCTAAATCTAGCAAGGAGCCCTGGTGGCGCAGTGATTAAGACAGCAGCTGCTAACTGAAAGGTTGGCAGTTCAAATCCACCAGCCACTCCTTGGAAACCATATGGGACAGTTATTCTCTGACCTATAGGGTCACTATGAGTTGGAATCAATTCGATGGCAATGGGTTTGGTTTGGTTTGCTAAATCTAGAAAATCCTTGACCACAGGGCATTCCAGGAGATACAGTTCTACCAAGGTGGATCTGACTACCCAGTTTTAGCACCAGCTAGGTGGCAATAACTTGACATGTTGGGCACTCTCATCTAGAAGTCTGTCTATGCTCTAAATCAGCATCCAACATATGGTGCACTGTGCCCCATAGTCAGGATTCATGGGTGGTCCAGGAAGGAAGGGGTAGAAATGTGAGTAGCATCACTCACTATTACCCATAGCGATCCATCTCCTGTTTCTGTAACCTTACACTCTGCTTATCCAGAGGTCTTAGTTCCAAAGGGAGGAATGCTTCCAACAAAAGGCGCGACAATGATTCCATTAAAGTGGAAGTAAAAACTGCCACCCTGCCACTTTAGGATCGTTCTACCTTTGAATCAGCAGGCAAAGAAGGGAGTTACTAGACTGGCTGAAGGGATTGATGCTGATTACCAACGGGAGATTGGGCTGCTATTACACAATGGAGGTAAGGAAGAGTATGTCTAGAATACAGGAGATCCCTTAAGGTGTCTACTAGTACTACCGTTCCTTGTGATTAAAGCTAATGGAAAACTTCAACAACGCAATTCAAGTAGAACTACTAATGGCTCAGATGTTTCAGTAATGAAGGTTTGGATCACCTCACCAGGCAAAGACCACAACCATCTCAGGTGCTCTCTGAGGGCAAAGGAAATATGAAATAGATAGAGGAAGAAGGTAGCGATAAGTACTCTAACCATGAGATCAAATGCAAAAACAAGGACTGTAATTGTTATGAATATTTTTCCTTATTTTTCTGTGGATATGTTGCATATATTAAGCAAATATCTTTGTGTTCTTCCCTGTCTTATTCTCATATTATATAACATTATCATATCATTAATAATAATTAACTTCTAAATCACAGCATTTAAGTTACAGGACATTAAGGAGAAGAGTGACTATTACTCAAGGACTCTGTATCCTCTTGGCATGGCAACAAAATGTAATATGGCACCCTAGATAAGATGCTGAAGGAGAAAAAGGATATCAGGTAAAACTAATAAAATCCAAGTAAAGTGTGAAATTTAGTTAATAGTAACGTACCAGTATTGGTTCCTCAACTGTGACAAATACACAATAATAACGTAAGATGGTAACAGTAGAGAAAGCTGGGTAAAGGGCATGTTCTTCTTGTTGTTAGGTGCTGTTTAGTCAGTTCCCGCTCATAGCAACCCTATGCACAACAGAACGAAATACTGCCCGGACCTGTGCCATCCTCACAATCGTTGCTATGCTTGAGCCCATTGTCGCAGCCATTGTGTCAGTTCATCTCATTGGGAGTCTTCCTCTTCTTTACTGACCCTCTACTTTACCAAGCATGACGTCCTTCTCCAGGGACTGATCCCTCCTGATAACATGTCCGAAGTATGTGAGACGTAGTCTCACCATCCTTACTTCTAAGGAGCACCCTGGTTATACTTCTTCCAAGACAGATTTTTCCTTCTTTTGGCAGTCCATGGTATATACAATATTCTTCGCCAACACCACAATTCATAGGCATAGAGGGCATAGAGGAACTATTTGTAACACCTTTTCACTTTTCTGTAGATCTAAAACTATTCTAAAATAAAAAAGTTTATTCACTTTTTCTTAAAAGTGAATGCTTCCTGATAGTTTATGTGAAGGTATTTATAGCCACTGGACTGTAAATGGGCAGGTATCCAGCACCCCAAACAGGGCTTGGCACATAGTAAGCAGTCAACAATCTCTGTTAAATAAATTTAATGACTATCACGTGGAATGAGGGATATCATTGCTCATATCAGATGGATCTTGGCTGAAAGCAAAGAATACCAAAAAGATGTTTACTTGTGTTTTAGTGACTATGCAAAGGCAGTCGACTGTGTGGATCATAACAAATTATGGATAATATTAAAAAGAATGGGAAGTCCAGAGCACTTAATTGTGCTCATATGGAACATGTACATAGACCAAGATGCAATTATTTGAAGACAACAAGGGGATACTGTGTGGTTTAAAATCAGGAAAGGTGTGTGTCAGGGATGAATCCTTTCATTAGACTTATTCAAACTGTATGCTGAGCAAATAATCTGAGAAGCTGGACTATATGTAGAAGAATGGGCGCCAGGATTAGAGGAAGGCTCATTAACAACCTGTGATATGCAGATAACACAACCTTGCTTCCTGAAAGTGAAGAAGACCTGAAGCACTTACTGATGAAGATCAAAGACCAGAGCTTTCAGTATGGGTTACATCTCAACATAAAGAAAACAAAAATCCTCACGACTGGACCAATAAGCAACATCCTGATAAAGGGAGGAAATATCGAAGTTGTCAAGGATTTCATTTTACTTGGATCCACAATCAATGCCCATGAGAACAGCAGTCAAGAAATCAAATGACGTTATTGCTTTGTGCAAATCTGCAGCACAAGACCTCTTGAAAGTGTTAAAAAGCAAAGATGTCACTTTGAGGACTAAGGCGTGCCTGACCCAAGCCCTGGTATTTTCAATGACTTCATATGTATGTGAAAGCCGGACAATGAATAAGGAAGCCCGAAGAAGTGATGTCTTTGAATTATGATGCTGGCGAAGAATATTGAATATACCATGGACTGCCAGAAGAAAGAACAAATCTGTCTTGGAAGAAGTATAGCCAGAATGCTCCTTAGACTCGAGGGTGGCGAGACTTCATCTCACATCTTTTGGACATGTTATCAGAAAGGACCAGTCCCTGCAGAAGGACAGCATGCTTGATAAAGTAGAGGGTCAGCAAGAAAGAAGAAGACCCTTGATGAGATGGATTGACACAGTGGCTGTAACAATGGGCTCAATCATAGCAACGATTGTGAGGATGGCACAGGGCTGGGCAGTGTTTCATTCTGTTGTACATAGGGTCGCTATGAGTTGGAACTGACTCGATGGCACTTAGCAACAACAATAATAACAATGGCTATAAAATATTTTTATTTCATATAAGCTGCTTGAATTAAAAATTAAAAGTTAATTTTTTAAATCCTTAATTTTTAAGGTTATAGGAGAAAATACTCAAAGGAAAAACAATGTTTTCATTTACTAAAAATTTCCAAAAGATATTCAAACCAGGGATAATTGAAGAAAAGTTACCGAGAAGGTGGCATATGCAATCAGTTAGCGAGTTGCTCAGCCAAATGGAACATTGCTGTAAGGGAAAATAGAGAGGATCTGATTAAAAGTAGGTATGTTTTCTTTTGTGAACTTGAAAAATTGATACCATTTCCTCTTCTGCCTCTTGTTTGTTGTGGTGAGCTCTAGTCTTCTTGATTTCTCTTGTTTTCTTTTCTTTTTTATACATTTAGTTTTTCCTTTTGGCTTTTCTCACATTTCTTTTTTTTTTTTTTCCCCCTTTCTTTCTTACTCCTCTGATTTCCTTATGCCTTTCTTTTTCATTTCTTATGACCTGGCAGCTCCAGGCTGAACTTTCATGTGAATTACTTAGCCCATTTCTTCTCAGGCACCTGGCTTTGGACCTTCCCATTGCTTATTAACATTTTCTTCAGAGAGACTTCCATGCATTTATAAAGTACTCTGTGATTCACTCTTCTTATGTTGTCTACATCTGAAAACAGATGCATCTCATCAGGCTTGTTAATTTACAAATCTGGAAAACATTGTAGACTTCGGTGGCAAAACTTATTTTTCTGTGAATAAAGTGACATAATAACAGTGTTCTGCTCATTTAAAATATATTCAAAGTGAAATTATGTAGAAAAAAATAATACTCTGCCAAACTTTTTTATCCTTTTCTTTGGAATGAATTTTTAAACCTTCTTAGGCTTTGACATCATTTTACTGCCCAAGGAGTCAGGAAACTCAGTTTCTGTTCTTTACCTAGGGGACTCTGAACAAGTCATTTAATCCTTCAAGTTCCCATGTGCCTGGTTATAAAAGTTGCCAAGGATTTCATTTCACTTGGATCCACAATCAATGCCCATGGAGGCAGCAGTCAAGAAATCAAACGAGGTATTGCGTTGGGCAAATCTGTTACAAAAGACTTCTTTAAAGTGTTAAAAAGCAAAACTGTCACTTTGAGAACTAAGATGATCCTGACCCAGGCTATGGTATTTTCAGTGGCTTCATATGCATGTGAAAGCTGGAACAATGAATAAGGAAGACCAGAGAAGAACTGATGCATTTGAATTATGATTTTGGCTATACCATCAAATGCCCCAAGAATGAACAAATCTATCTTGGAAGAAGTACAATCAGAATGCTCTTTAGAAGCAACAATGGCAAGATTTCATCTCATATACTTGGACATGCTATCAGGAGGGACCGTTCCCTGGAGAAGGACATAGTGCTTGGTAAACTAGAGGGTCAGTGAAAAAGAATAAGACCTTCAATGAGTGGATTGATACAGTGGCTGCAACAATGGGCTCCAACATAGCAATGATTGTGAGGATGACATAGGACTGGGTAGTGTTTCATTCTGCTGCACATATCGTGTCTATGAGTTGGAACCAACTCGATGGCACCTAATAACAACAACAACTTCAACAACAGTTATAAAATGGAAATAATCGATAACACTTAGCCATGGAGACAGCAATCCTGACTGTAGCTAGATGGTCTATGATTCCAAGTTTGATTAAGTATTTGAGGAGCAACTTCTATGTACACTTCAGTTTGCAGAGCAGTGAAGAAAGACAAAATGTTAGATGTAATCTCTGCCTTTCAGGAATTTTCCATCTAGTTTGGCATATAAGGCAATCACATAAAATAGCGGAAAACATAGTGAAGAAGTGTATATTTAAGCGTAAGTGCCTTATAAATAGTAACTGTTACGAAACTTGGAAAAGTTATAGATCCTTGAGGGCTAAAGTAATTCCTGAGGACCTTCCAGAAGTTGGGAAAACCAGAATAGTATAGGAAAAATAACATGAGCTTTTTTTCTCAGGAGGAACTGGATTCAGTTGCTGGCTCTGTCGTATAATAGCTATGTGACCTTGAACCAATTGAACTTCTCTTATCATCACAGAAATAATGATAATAATGTCTTACATCACAGAATTGTCATAAGGATTACGAGACGCACTGTGAAAAACCTGAGATTGTTCAACAGAAGAACTGATAAAAGGTACTGTCAAACTGAAGTGGAGGTTGAAAAGGAAGAATCAATGATAAAGCTGAGCTTTTGAGCCTAGATGTTTAGAGTAGTGTAGATGCTTCTAATGAAATGGCGGAATCTTAGAGAGACTGTCAATTAACAGGAAAGGAGAGGAATTGGATTTGAACGTATTGAGCTTTAGGTGACAGTGGTCATCCAGTATGAGCTTGTCCTGAAAGAAGTCAGGACAAACCTCAGATAAACCTGAGCCTAGGATAGGGAAGTCAAATTTTCATTTAACTTAATTTGATATAAAACATATATACTTAATAGATGTGTTCCCAGTTATAAACTGAAGAACAAACCCATCACATACTTTTAAACTCTGAACAGCTATAAGTTTTTCCAGTTTTCACATTTTTTCTTCCTCTTTCTCTCTTTTCTTCTTTCTTTGCTTTCTTTCTTTCTCCTTCCCTCCTTTCCTTCCTTCTTAACTAAATCCATTGCCATCAAGTTGATCCTGACTCACAGTGACCCTATAGGACAGAGTAGAACTGCCCCATAAGGTTTCCAAGGCTGTAATCGTTGCAGAAGCTGACTGCCACATATTTCTCCCACAGAGAAGCTGGTGGGCAACCACTGCATCACCAGGGCTCCATTTATTCTTAACATAAGAATATAAAACTCATAAAGGTAAAGATTTTTTTTTTTTTGTCTGTCTTATTCCATCTAACCCCCAGCACATGGCATATTATCTTGCATACAGTAAACCAAAAAAACAAAACTTGTTGCTGTCATGTTGATTTTGGCTTGTAGTGACCCTATAGGACAGAGTAGAACTGCCTCATAGGGTTTCCAAGGAATGGCTTGCGGATTTGAACTGCCGACCTTTTGGTTAACAGCCATATCTCTTAACCATTGCTCCACCAGGGCTCCGGCATAGAGTAAGCACTCAATAAATTCCAGTTAAGAAATAAATTAAGATTTACTGGCCATCTTTTTTTTTTTTTTTTTTTGACAGACATTTGTGCTAAGTGTTGGAAGTTGCAGCAGGCAGAAAATGTAAGGGTCAAGGTCCCTGCCCTGCTGGAGCTTATGTACAATATAAGCAAGATGGACTGGTGTAAAAGAGGAGCAGGGGTCATGGTGAAGAAACAGGGGACCCTGCTCTGGGAGAGGAGATGTGAGGGCTGAGTATGCTCCAGGCAGAGAAGTGATATGGGCAAAGGTTTTGCACTGGGAGACAGAATGGTATGTTCTAAAAACTGAAAGAAGGTCAGCAAAACTGGAAACAAGAGAAAGCGGTGGGAGCCCTGGTGGCACAGTAATTAAGAGTTCGCCTGCTAGTCTAACCTCTAAAGTCTACAAGATACTGCGAAACCTCAACAACAAAAAGACAAACAACCCAATTAAAAAATGGGCAAAGGATATGAACAGGCACTTTACCAAAGAAGACATTCAGGTGGCTAACAAACACATGAAGAAATGCTCATGATCATTAGCCATTAGAGAAATGCAAATCAAAACTACCATGAGATACCATCTCACCCCAACAAGGCTAGCATTGATCCAAAAAACACAAAATAATAAATGCTGGAGAGGTTGTGGAGAGACTAGAACACTTATACACTGTTGGTGGGAATGTAAAATGGTACAACCTCTTTGGAAATTGATTTGGCGCTTCCTTAAAAATCTAGAAATAGAAGTACTATACAATCCAGCAATCCTGCTCCTTGGAATATATCCTAGAGAAGTAAGAGCTGTCACACTAATAGATACATGCACACCCATGTTCACTGCAGCACTGTTCATTTTAGCAAAAAGATGAGAACAACCTAGGTGTCCATCAACGGATGAACGGATAAACAAATTATGGTATATTCACACCATGGAATACTATTCAATGATAAAGAACAACAATGAAGCCGTGAAACACCTTATAACATGGAGGAATCTGGAAGGCATTATGCTGAGTGAATTTAGTCAGTCACAAAAGGACAAACATTGTATACGACCACTATTATAAGAACTCAAGAAAAAATTTAAACAGAGAAGAAAACATTTTTTGATAGCTACGAGGATGTAGAGGGAGGGAGAGGGTTATTCACTAACTAGATAGTAGACAAGAATTATCTTAGGTTAAGGGAAAGACAGCACACACTACAGGGGAAGTCAGCACAACTGGACTAAACCAAAACTAAGAAGTATCCTGAATACAACCAAACACTTCGAGGGACAGAGTAGCAGGGGCAGAGTTCTGGAGACCATGCTTTCAGGAGACATCTAGGTCAACTGTCATAACAAAGTTTATTAAGAAAATATTCTGCATCCTACTTTGGTGAGTGGTGTCTGGGGTCTTAAAAGCTAGCGAGCAGCCATCTAAGATGCATCAATTGGTCCCAACCCACCTGGAGTAAAGGAGAATGAAGAACATCAAAGTCACAAGGAAAGCATTAGCCCAAGAGACAGAAAGGGCCACATAAACCAGAGACTGCAACAGCCTGAGACCAGAAGAACTAGATGGTGCCCTGCTACCACCAATGACTGCCCTAACAGGGAACACAGCAGGAAGTCCCTGTTGGAGCAGGAAAAAGTGGGGTGCAGAGCTCAAATTCTAGTGAAAAGACCAGACTTACTGCTCTGACTGAAACTGGAGGAATCCCAGAGAGAATGGCCTCTGGACTCTCTGTCAACCCAGCACTAAAACCATCCCCGAGGCCAACTCTTCAGTCAAAGATTAGACTGGACTATGGGACATAAAAGATACTCATGAAGAGTGTGCTTCTTAGCTCAAGTAGATACATGAGACTAAGTGGGCAGCTCCTGTCCAGAGGTGAGATGAGAAGGCAGAGAGGGTCAAGAGCTGGTTGAATGGACGCGGGATATCAGGGGTGGAAAGGAGGAATGTGCTGTCACAGTATAGGGAGAGCAATTAGGGTCACATAACAATGTCTGTATAAATTTTTGTATGAGAAACTAACTTGAATTGTAAACTTTCACTTAAATTACAATAAAATAAAATTAAAAAAAAAATATTTCGGCTGCTAGCCAAAAGATCAGAAGTTTGAACACACCAGCTGCTCCTTGGAAACCCTGTGGGACAGTTCTACTCTGTCCTATAGGGTCGCTATGAGTCAGAATAAACTAGACAGTAATGGGTTTGGTTTTCCGTTTAGAGAGTGAGGAGAGTGGCACTTGAAAAGGCTGAAGACCTAACTGAGATGCAATGCCTCTGGGACCATGCTGTGAATTTTGCACCTTCTCTTAAAGACAAAGAAAAGTCATTCAATTGTTTTAGGGGCAAGATAGACCCTGGAGCCAGACTGTCGAGCTTCCTTTATCTTGGCTGCACCAAATACTAACTGTGGGACCTGGAACAGATCCCTTAACCTATCTGCTCCTGTTTCCTCATATGTGACATGGCAATAATAGTACTTACTCCATTAAAAAACCTAAGTACTTAATTCTTATTTAACAGAATTCAATTTATTAAAATATGTGAAAAGCATAGAGAAGTGCCTGGCACATTATGAGCTTTATATCGCAGTTGTTATGCTGCATGCCTGTGCATGTGTGTGCTCATGTGTGCATGTGTGTGTGTGTGTATGTGTGTAAAAACAGATGAGGGATATGATCTTTTATTTAAAGATCACTCTGACTGCTGTGGGGAGGATTGGATTGGAGGCAGGCATGAATGGATGCAAAGATAGCCAAGAATCTAACGGACTCATCCATCAAGAGGATGCTGCTGACCTAGACAGGAGTGGGTGCAAAAAGATGGAGAATAAGAAACTGATTCAAGAGCCATTTACTAGTAGAATGGGCAACAGTGTGTGATTGAATGGATGTGTTGCAGAGGAAGGAAGCCATAGGGAAGCATCAAGACAAAAACTACTTTCAAGTTTCTCTTTGTGCCACTTTGGGGACGGTGGTGCCATTCTACCGGGAATGCAAGAGGAGAAACAGGTTTAGTGGGCGAACTCATGAGTTCAGTTGAGCTATGCAGAAATAAATACATCTGGAGGTTCAAAGAGATGCTTAGGATGTAGATATAAATGTTGAAGTAATTAAGCATGTTAAATATACTAGTACATGAAGTCATGAAAGTGGAAAAATATCATCTAAGTAAAAAGTACATAAGAGAAGAAGGCCTTTTCCTTGTGGGACTACAACTACAAATGATCTAAGAGAGGAAGAAGGCTTCAACCCTGGAGATGATGTCAGTACATGGTTCTTGACCCTACTCATTCAGGATTAGCTAAAAAAATAGTAAAAGAAACCAGTACTCACTCACCATTGACAAAAATTATGGGGCTATCTCTTTGTTATCCCTAGAAACAGAACAGCTTTATTGAGGCACCCAAAAGCAAAATACTGAAGGAACCTTCAAATCAAAGCAAGAATGATGCTCCAGGTGTATTATGCTACACACCATGCGAGTTCCTTGATAGCAGGCATTGATTTCCATTCATTTTGGTATCTCCAGTCTCTCTCACAGAATTCAGCATGTAAGTAAAGACCTGTTGTTCCCTGAAATCTGGCTAGCTCCTAGCTCCAACCCTATAATTCAGTTCAATTCTTGTATTTTTTCCCCCTTCTATAGGAACAAATCTGTAACTTCATAATTTCTGTCAATGGAAAAAACACAATTTGAAAGGTGAAATCATTTTCTCTAGTATAATCTGTCCTCTCATTTAGTAGTCAGAAATAAATGGAAGGTATTCAAGACCCACAATTATAAAGGCAACTTCATCTGATATACACTGATGTCACTATTTTCAGCACTTTGGATACCAGATAAGAACTGAATTCTTTAAACATTCTTTCCTTCATTCAGTCAATATTTATAATACTGAATGGAGACTAGGAAGATAAATTATACAAAGGTCTTATCCTCCAGGTCTTTACCAAGCCTAGTCAGAGAAGTAGGTGTATAATTGGGTCACTAGTGTTGTTAAGAGCCCTGGTGGCGCAGTGATTAAGGGCTGGGCTGCTAACCAAAAGGTCAGTGATTCACACCCACCATCTGCTACATGGGAGATATGGCAGTCTGCTTCCATAAAGATTTACAGACTTGGAAACCCTATGAGACAGTTCTGCTCTGCCCTATAGGGTCACTATGAGTTGGAATCAACTCGACAGCAATGTTTTGCTCTTTTTTAAGATGGTGGTCAGGTGGCAGACGTAAGGAGGAGTTAGGATAACTCAGAGATTCAGGAAGCTTCAAGGCCCCACTGCACAAAGCCACTGCACTTGGAGCGATAATGCAGATGTTAGGTCACATCTGAGGACCCATTCTCGGCTTACAGCTCTGTCCTGTCTCTGAGGCCCATCTGTTCCCTTCAGGTTTGAACCTTTGTGAAATTATTAAACTCACTGCTGATCCAGCATACCTTGTAACACTGCCTAACCAATTTGGACTGGACAAGACAGCTCTGAAGGGCCCCACTAGAGCCATTATGGAGATGCCACTACCTATAACTGAAGGTATAGGAGAAGGATTTCAGAGGCAAGGTGTGGGGAGGAGGAACTATGGTTTAAACTATGCCCTCTCTCTGAGATCAAGCAACTCTAACAAAGGACCAGTTCAAATGGAGATGGAGCTCTCCCATCAGTTAGTCTTTACCCATTGCCGTCAAGTCGATTCTGGCTCATAGCGACTCTATAGGACAGAGTACAACTGCCCCATAGGGTTTCCAAGGAGTGGCTGGTGGATTCAAACTGCTGACCTATTGGTTAGCAGCCAAGCTCTTTATCACTGTGCCACCAGGGCTCCAGTTACTCTTTAGAGAAATGTAATTTATACTACTACTCAGATATAATTCCAAAGAAAATGTTCATGGGACCATTTACTGATACATTGTTATTTGCACAATCAAGTGATAATGCCTCCCTTTTATTCTCTTTCTCCCCCAAGCAGCTATGAGACTACATAGATGATAGTTACAATTTCACGAGCAATTGGGGAAGGTGCCTGGGACTATTTTTTATTAATCAACTATATAATTGGTTGGCGTTTTAGGCAATCTGACAGACTCACTTTAAAAAAAAGATAATTTCTTACACATTTTTATTTTAAATAGTAAATCCTGGAGCTCTCCGTTGATGGAACAGAACAGTAGAGAAATCTCACTATGTCATTATTTTATTTGCTTGCACAGAGTGACCATTTCTTTTTCCTACTTCCAAGGCACATTTCCTACCCCAATTAAAAAATGATAATACAGGGCTTTCCCTCACTGGATGTGCTCCTAAGTATTATTTGATTCAATCCTCATACTAACCCTATAGTCAATAGAACAAAATTATTATATACATTTAACATAAGAGGGAAAGGGAATTTTAATACAGAAATAAGTGGTTGATGAAAAATTAGAGCCAACATGAATATTTAAACTTAAAATATTTCACAACTTATGCTCATCCATTCATTGGAATACTACACAGCTGTTAAAAGGTCTGTAGAGATAGATTTGTGAAAGATGCTTTCAATATATTGTAGAGCAAAATGGTAGGTGATAAAGTTGTGTGTCCAGTATCCTCTATTTTTAAACTGCATATTTATGTATAGATATTTATGCATAGAAATAAATACCTGCAAAAGTATGTTAAGAAATGAAGCAATATAGCAAATTGATTAAAAACATGAATTTGCAGTGAAAGACATGGAATTATAATTTCCAGCTCTACCACACACTGACTGATTATATAATTTTGAATCAATTGCTTTTTTGCCCAAAGTCTGTGTCCTACTCTATGAAATAGGGATAAACATAGGATCCCTTCATGATAGGTTACTACTGTGAGGATTAAGGGAAATAAGTCTTGTAAAACCCCAAGTCTAATTTTCAGCACATTGCTGTCATTAAATAAACCAAGCAATGTTGACATTTATCCCTAGGTCACTGTTTGTCTTGATTCCTAGTGTTGCTTTGACAGGAATACCACAAGAAGATAGCTCTAATGAAAGCGAATTTATTTTCTCACAGTTCAGAAGGCTATACAAGTTCAAATTCGGAGTACCAGCTCTAGGTGAAGCTTATCTCTCTCTCTAGGCTCTTGGGGAAGGTCCTTGTCTGTTTTAGCTTCTATAGCCCTGGTGTTCCTTGGTTCCTTGTCAATCTTCATGTGGCATCTATCTTCCCCTAATTGTGCTTCCTTCCGTGTCTAATCTGTTCTTTTTATAACTCAGAAGTGATTAGATTTAGGACACACCCTACCCTGATATGGCTTCATTAACATAACAAAAGAATCCCTATTCTCAAACAGGGTTACATCCAAAGATAGGGGTTAGGATTCCAACACACCTTTTTCGGGGACACAACTAAATCCTTAACACTGGTTATGGATGATTATGATGTTATTTTTCTTCTCTGCATTTGCTAATTCCTTAAACTGATTTTTAACAATTTTATTTTCTCTTGACTTGGAAGAGGAACAACCAGAATGAGAACAGTGTCTCGTGACTGAGTGCAGTCTTATTTTTGCATCGTTCTGTATCATTTGACTGCAAATGTGACTGGGTATCTAAGCACTGGTTAAGAGCCGGGGCTCTGCAGACAGACTGTCTGGGTTTGAATACCTCCATCATTCTATCCACATGAACTTGGGTATGTTATTTAACCCTTCTGATTCTCCATTTGCTCATCATTAAGGTGGAATAATAGTACCTACCTCATATAATTATCACTATATTATTATTATACACTATTTAAGCAAGCCCTGGTGGCACAGTGGTTAAAGCACTCGGCTGCTAACCGAAGGCTGGAGGTTTGAACCCACCATCTGATCCGTGGAGAAAGTTGTGGTTGTCTGCTGTCATAAAGATTTACAGCCTTGGAAACCCTGTGGGGCAGTTCTGCTCTGTCCTATAGGGTCTCTATGAGTCTTATTGGCTCGATGGCAATGGGTTTATTTGATTTTACTATTCTTCTGAGTCATGGATGGACTATGGGAGTCTGTGCACCTTCTCAAACTCTATGCAAAACTTTATGTGTATGTGATTACATTTTTATCTATTGCACATTTAGAGGTCAAAGGTCAAGATTTAATGCTCTCTCAAAATGCTTCAGGCACCAAAAAAATAGGCTAAGAACAATTGCTCTCAACAGTGATACCCCCAGAGCAGTAGAAAAAATTATGTCTTCATTTGGGGATATTTAAGTAGAGCACAAAAACAGAGACTCCTATGGATATTAAATCCAAAGGAAATAGAAAAAAAATTTAAAACTGGTTATTTAACCTTGGATCATCCCAGTTACTTGTAGGCTCTGGGTCTAGGTGTCTGTGCAAACATGTACTCCCTCCGGGAGGGACTCTTCTCATTTCCTGCTCCTGATGGCCTGACTCCCCTCTTCAGGGAGTTTCCTTTGGCAGCAATCACTGTGTGTGCACAGAGGTCTTACGAGCTTCCAGAACCCCTGCCTGGGGAAGCTTTATGTAATATCAAATATTATATAATTGAGGGTTAAAATAGTTTACGATTCCAAAATATTTCTAAAGTCTATTGAGTCTGCATTTGAGAACTGTAACATTATTTGAGCTTTGGTAGAAAAAGTAGAAATACAAAACTGTGGCTTGTCTAGCTCTTTGTCAAGAAGTAGATGCTTCCTCACGTCCCTGCGGCTAAGCTATTCTTGATTTTCACAAGAAAGCACTTAAAAACAGAGATTAGGAGGCATCCCAGATATTTTGGTAATCTGAACACGATTAAATATATGTATCCATGAGGTTTTCTGTTGTCATTTTTTCTTAGACTAAAGTTCAAACTCCATAACATTTATTAGAAAACTCACTGTACCCTTCACCATCATCCCACCTACCTCCAAACTTCCAATCTCCATTCTTTAATATTCTCCATGCTCTCTCTTGCTTCTGGATTTTTAATACATATTCCTTCTGCCTACTTTTTCTCCCTCTCTTTCTTCATTCCAAATCAAATCAGTGACTTGTATTCATTTGTAGACTTCCACTTAGGTGCTACTTACTTGGGGAAGTGACTGTCTTGTTGTTTTCCCGCTGCACACAACTTCTCCTGGGCCACATCACACTGTACTGAGATGTCCTCTCTCCGTGTCTGTATGCACACCAGGCTGTAAGGAATGAGGGCAGGGTCCATGTCTACTCACAATCACATCTGCAGCACCTATTACAGCACCTCGTGCCGTATCAGGAACCCAAATGGTTTTGAGCTATTTGTTCTCCAGGGGTTCTATAACGGATAAGAACATTTCTGGCAGTATTAAAATGAAAAGAAGGAGAGATGGAGGGAGTGGGAAAGTAAGGGAGAAAAAGAAGGGAGGCAGCAAGAGAAGAAGGGAGGAAGAGAGGAAGAAAGGAAAGAAAGTAAGAGGAAAACTTGTACAGACATAGCTCGTTATATCGCGCTTCGCTTTCTTGTGCTTCACAGATGCTGGGTTTTTTACAAATTAAAGGTTTGTGGCAACCCTGCATCAGGCGAGTCTACTGGAGCCATTTTTCCAGCAGCATGTGATCACTTTGTGCCTCTGTGCCACATTTTGGTAATTTTCACACTATTTCAAACTTTTTCATTATTATTATATCTGTTATGATGATACGTGATCAGTGATACTTGATGTTACTATTTTAATTGTTTTTGGGGCACCACAAACCATGCTTATATAAGATGGCAAATTAAATTGATAAATGTGTGTGTTCTGACTGCTCCACTGACCGGCTGTTCCCCCGTTGCTCTCCCTCTCCTCAGGCCATCCTATTCCCTGAGACACAATAATGTTGAAATTAGGCCAATTCTAAGTGTTCAAGTGAAAGGAAGAGTCACATGTCTCTCACTTTAAATCAAAAGTTAGAAATGATTAAGCTTAGTGAGGAAGGCATGGTGAAAGCTGAGAGAGGCCGAAAGCCAGGCCTCTTGCGCCAAACAGTTAGCCAAGCTGTGAATGCAAAGGAAAAGTTCTTGAAGGAAATTAAAAGTGCTACTCCAGTGAACATACCAATGACAAAAAAGCGAAACAGCCTTATTGCTTATTTGGAGTAAGTTTTAGTGGTCTGGATAGAAGATCAAAGCAGCCACAACCTTCCCTTAAGCCAAAGCCTAACCCAGAGCAAGGCCCTAACTCTTTCATTCTGTGAAGGCTGAGAGAGGTGAGGAAGCTGCAGAAGAAAAGTGTGAAGCTAGCAGAGGTTGGGTCATGAGGTTTAAGGACAGAAGCTGTCTCCATAACATAAAAGCGCAAGGTGAAGCAGCAAGTGCTGACGTAGAAGCTGCAGCGAGTTATGCAGATCTAGCTCAGGTAATTGATGAAGGTGGCTACACTAAACAAGAGATTTTCAATGCAGACGAAATAGCCTTTATTGGAAGAAGATATCATCCAGGACTTTCATAGCTAGAGAGGAGAAGTCAAAGCCTGGCTTCAAAGCTTCAAAGGACAGGCTGACTCTCTTGTTAGGGGCTAATGCAGCTGGTGACTTTAAGTTGAAGCCAGTGCTCATTTACCATTCAGAAATCATAGGGCTCTTAAGAATTATGCTAAATCTGAAGGGAGGAAGGCGAACCTTGCTCTATAAATGCAACAACAAAGCCAGAATGACCGTACGTCTGTTTACAACGTGGTTTACTGAATATTTTAAGTCCACTGCTGAGACCTACTACTAAAAAAAAGAAGGTTCCTTTCAAAATATCACTGCTCATTGACAATGCACCTGGACACCCAAGAGCTCTGATGGAGATGTACAAAGAGATTAATGCTGTTTTCATGTCTGCGAACACAACATCCATTCTGCAGCCCATGGATTAAAGAGTAATTTTGATTTTAAAGTCCTATTATTTAAGAAATACATTTCATAAGGCTACCGCTGCCAGAGATAGTGATTCCTCTGATGGATCTGGGTAAAGTAAATTAAAAACCTTCTGGAAAGATTTTACCATTCTAGATGCTATTAAGAACATTCATGATTTATGGGAGGAGGTAAAAATATCAACACTTACAGGAGTTTGGAAGCAGTTGTTTCCAGCCCTCATAGATGACTTCGAGGGGTTCAAGACTTCAGTGGAGGAAGTAACTGCACACGTGGTGTGAACAGCAAGAGAACTAGAATGAGAAGTGGAGCCTGAAGATGTGACTGAATTGCTGTCAAAACTTTAACAGATGAGTTGCTTCTTATGGATGAGCAAAGAAGGTGGTTTCTTGAAATGCCATCTACTCCTGATAGAGATGCTGTGAACATTGTTGACATGACAACACAGGATTTAGAATATTAGACAAATTTAGTTGATAAAGCAGCAGCAGAGTTTGAGAGAACTGACTCCAATTTTGAAAGAAGTCCTGTTGTAGGTAAAATGCTATCAAACAGCATCGCATGCTACAGAGAAATCTTTCATGAAAGGAAAAGTCAATCAGGGCATCGAACTTCATTGTTGTCTTATTTTAAGAAATTGCCACAGCCACCACAGCCTTCAGCAACCATCGCCCTGATCAGTCAGCAGCCATCACCATCAAGGCAAGACCTTCCAACAGTAAAAAGATTACAGTTCACTGAAGTCTCAGATGATGGTTAGCATTTTTTGGCAATAAAGTGTTTTTTAATTAAGGTATGCACATTATTTAGACATAATGCTATTGCACACTTAATAGACTACAGTATAGTGTAAACATAACTTTTATAGGCACTGGGAAACCCAAAAAATTCACGACTTGCTTTATTGCGGTGATCTAGAACTGAACTCGCAATATGTCCGAGGTATGCCTGTATACAAGATTGTTTTGCCAGCAAGACAATTTCTTTTTGGAATATTAAGCTTGAATTCCATTAAATTGCAACAAATTATTTCAATATAAGAACTAAGTACTGTTTTTCTTCTTTTTCATACAGAGAATCATATTTCTACGCCTACCTATAGTGCTTATACAGAATATGATAGCCTCTCAAAATATAAAAGATTGGATCAATAATGTAAATGAATTATAATTACTCTATATTATGTATATACTATATATACCAGAACCACTGTCCAATGTCTTTGAATAACAGATTGTTACTCTTCTCCACTGAGAGCACATTTGAAGAATCTGTACTACACATAAATATGTGTGTATATATAATGTTTTTTACAGCTGTCTCATATTTGAAAGTGAAGCCATTTCCTTTCAAAATTAGACATCTATTCAAGATAGACAATCATTTTTAACAGTAACTGATTTGAGAATTATTCTAAGCACTATTAATGCATTATTAAAGCTTGAGTTGTGAGAAACTATACAAGATTGTTGAAAACTTCAAACATCCATTTCCAAGTATAGGCTGTCACAGAACATAGCAATGCTTTCATTACTGATGACACATATTCATCATTGAGACTTTTAAGAATGTCATTTGAAAAGATCTGTGCAGCCTGTGAGTGTACTCCTTTATTAGAGGTTTAAAAATGGAGGGCTTACTAAGCCAGCTAGTAGCTCTAGAACTAGGAATAGCCCTTAGGCAAAATTATGAAGAAGTAGAATTCGCCTTTGGTGCTCTTGCAACCCCTTTGACAGTTTCCTGTCTTTGAGTGCCTCTCCCAGGTGCTCGGTGCCTAGCACTGCCCTGCACCTGGGACCACCTCCCCTTTAGTCATTCTAATACCTTTGTACTCAGTTCAGAGTCCCTGGGTGGCACAAACACTTGGCTGCTAACCAAAAAGTTGAAGGTTCAAGTCCACCCAGAGGTGCCTTGGTGCTCTGGTGATCTGCTTCTGAAAAATCATCCACTGAAAACCCTGTGGAGCACAGTTCTACTCTGATACGTGTGAAATCACTATGAGTCAGAGTTGACTTGAGGACAACTGGTTGCTACATGCTCTAGGGCCCGTCCCCTCAGCATCAAGCCGGGTACCAGAGGACCCACCACTCCTGCCTCCCTCTCCTGATTTCTACAGTAAAGCATGTCAGCAACACCAATAGAGAGTGTCCAGGAGGGTCATGCTCTCATCATCCCAACACAGCAGAAACCATAGAGAGACTCCAGGAATGAGACAGAAACTGACCTCGGTTACTGGGATCTACCTTCGTCCTGGCCCCTCAGATCTGTTTTCTAACGTGCTTTTCTCTGCTTCTTCAGTCCTGTACTTTTCTGTTTCTTACTGCTCCCTTGGATTTTGTGTTTGTGTCCTCTGTTTCTTGTCTGTCTGTTCCCCTTGTCCCTTTTGTGCTTATCTTTCTGTTTCTGTCTTTCTGTTCCTGGCTCATGGCTTTGATCAACTATCTGGACTTTACATCTCAACCCTCGAGCGATGCCTTGACTGTCAGAATCTGGGCCTTGCCTTGGGCTTGACAACTTCCATTTCTGTCCTGTTTTCCCTATTATTAGCTCCTAGGGTTGATTTCTTGTCCCATAACCCACACAGTTTAGATTAGGCCAGCTAATCTGATGAACTGATTCTTTCTAATTTTTTCATGTGATAATGCTTCGATAACATTAGTACTTGGCTGCTAACCGAGAAGGTTGGTGGTTCGAACTCACCAGCTACTCCGCAGGAGAAAGATCTTCTCCCATAAACATTACAGCCTAGAAAAACCTATGGGGCAATTTTACTGTGTTACATGGGGTCACTTGGAGTCAAAATCAGCTCAATGGCACCTAACAACAACAAAAATGCTTCAATGCTAACCTTCTAACATAATGTTTTGCATATGCATATGAAATTAACGATATTTTGTCATAAAGGAGTGATTAGTGTGAAGAAAAGTTTTATCTATTTCTATTCTGCATATAAAGATGAAGAGCCATTGCTAGAAGCCAATAGTTTATGGTGGCGAAAAATGTGTCTAAGAGGCAGGATAAAGACTTCATCCTTAAACCCTCTGCCTCAGAGCAAGGCTTCAATTTATGGAAATGTTAGTGACATTGTTCTATTTTTCCCCAGGTACCAATGAAAGTCTTCAAGTGACTATAACCACACTAGTTGTCATGGTCAGAGTTGTAGCACTTTTGCCCTTGGACTTCAGGCTCGGCTTAGATCTATGAAAACTTCTGAACTGAATGTTGGTAATGATTCAGTGTGCCTCTATTGAAACCGTATTTCTATTAGCCAAGCAAAGAGGAAACTGAAGGACTGTTTATTCTTGTTTTAGACACAGCCTTATCAAATTTGGCTATTGAATGCTCTGCTCTCAATAGCTTAGAAGTAAAATAAAGTGGAAATAGTATAAGAAGTAAATATGCTGAAATTTGGAAGCAGATAGTTAAGAAAAGCCTGGCTTGAGGAGAGTGGTGTAGAATAAAATAAAGAGAAGTTTGGAGTCATTTTAGATAAGGACAAAAAGATCTATTACACCTCTCAAAGGACAATGAGTTCATCAGAGCATTGCAGGGCGATTCAACAGCTAAGATTAAGTTAAGTTCGTGTTGCCTTTGAGGAGACAGACAAGTTCACAATATATTTTTGACTGTTCCCAGTCTCTCTCCTTCCAAGTCCCTCCTCCACCCTGCAAGCAGAGTCATATTTCTTAAAACACCAATGTCATGCTATCATTCTGCTGATTAAAACCCTCCCGTGGTTCTCTCCTCATTGCCTACAGGATAACAATCTGAACTTCTTAGCATGATGTACAAAGCTCTTCACGGTCGGACCATCATTTATATATCTGAGCGCCATTCCTGCTACTTCTCCCCGGGGTATAGCCTACTATGTACCAAGTTTAAGACCAAGAGAAGACCCTAGAAATAATCATAACACGTTCGTTGGCTTAGAGCTTTTTGAACACTATCTCATTTAATAAAATATAAGAGAGAGAAATATTTTTTATTTTATGGATGAGAATCTAAACTGAAGCTCGAGTTAAAGTTAACTAACACATCTGAGATTTTACAGCTATTAAGCACCTGATGAAGGAGCCCTGGTGATGCAACAGTTAAGCTCTCAACTGCTAATGGAAAGGTTGACGGTTCGAACTCACCCAGCCGCTCCGCGGAAGAAAGACCTGATGAACTACTCCAGTGAAGATTACAGCCAAGAAAACCCTACGGGGTAATTCTACTCTGTCACGTGGGCTCGCTATGAGTCAGAATCAACTCGACAGCACCCAACAACAGCAGCAAGCAGCTGAGGCAAATGCTAAGCGCAGGGAGTCTGTTTCCTGGTGCCTTACATTGTAGGTCGTGGCCTCAGGCCTTTGCTGACACCATGGATGCACATGATCATCATCTCATTAAAAGATAGCCCCTGTTTTGCCATTGTGTATGTCAAGGATTTAAAAAAAAAAAAAAAACACCCAAAATATTTCAGTAGGAGGAATTAAGATGATTTCTTCATGTCGTTCCATAAAATTTGAGATTCAGGCACTGGGTACATGAGTAACAAAGTGTGTTGTCTTTTTGATGGGATAGACAGAAAACAGAGGTCCTGACCCACTTTGAGTAATTAAAGGGTCTGTGATACATCTGAAAAGTGAAGAGGTATGAATTCCAGTGTCCTGGCCAAATTCCAAACCACGTAATTACACCTTCTACTTTCAACCTAAAAATTTTCCTCAGAGTTTCAGCTGGAAAACAGATTCTTCACTTTCCCTACTAAATGTTATCACTGTGGCTTGTGAGACAGCCTTATGCTTCTTTAAACAGGCTTTTTCCATATTTAATGGAAGAATCAAGTTTCCTGAGCAAGGTGGCCCATACGAAAAGACACTGTTTTACATATCTTGTCATACTTTATTGGTGAAGAAGATATGCATATATATTTAGAGAGAGAGAGAGACCCTGGGTTGTGCAAATGGTTAACACACTCGGCTATTAACTGAAAGGTTGGAGGTTTGAGGTCATCCGGAGATGCCTCAGAAGAAAGGCCTGGAGATGTACTTCTGAAAAATTAGCCTTTGAAAACCCTACAGAGCACAGTTCTACTCTGACCCACTTGGGGTTGCTACAAGTTGAAGTCGATTCAAAGGTAACTAGTATATGTTGTTGTTGTTGGGAGCCATCAAATCAATTCTCGTTCATGGAGACCCCATGTGACAGAGTAGAACAGACCCATAGGGTTTTCAAGGCTGTAATCTTTATGGAAGCAGATTGCCAAGTTTTTCTACCGCAGAGCCACTGGGTAGGTTCAAACCACCAACCTTTTGGTTAGCAGCCAAACACTTGCAGTTCAAGTCCACCAGCCGCTCCTTGGAAACCCTACAGGGCAGTTCTTCTCTGTCCTGTAGGGTCACTATGAGTCTGAACCGACTGGATGGCACGTAACAACAACAGCAATATATATGTATATGTATAAAAAACAAAACAAAACAAAACCCGTCGTCGCCATCAAGTTGATTCTTACTCATAGTGACCCTATAGGACAGAGTAGAACCACCTCAAAGAATTTCCAAGTTGTGACTGGTGGATTCGAACTGCTGACGTTTTGGTTAGCAGCCGTAGCTCTTAACCACTTCACCACCAGGTATATGTAAATGTACGTGTATGTGTATATGTATATATTCACACTAGTTGTAAACACAGTAAAAACATTTTCAAGTTTATACACGTATAACACATTGAAAACATTAAAGTCCATGTAATAGAAAATAATATACTGGAGTTCTTTGAGTTACTGTATGAATATTTCATTTAAACAAACTCTCTTCTTGCACAACCAGTGTTTCTGACTCCTGAAAATGTTTGTCTATGTAATGAAATAAAAAACATTAACTTTAACGGAATGAAATAAATAAGTGTCACTTGTGTATGTCTTTCTGAACTGGATTATGCTGTCACTTTCAAGTGTAATTGAAATTTACTTCCATTAATTATACTAGAAGTTTTCTAACAAACAGTAATTATAACAGGCGTACCTTTACTAAAACTGATAGCATCCTTTTTACCTCTCTATAAATGTAAGTAGAAATTCTTACTAAATATTCATAAAGTACAGAAATAGAAAAAAAAATCGGTTTCCACAGTACATTCGAGATGAACCACTAATCGAGTGTATTAAAATGGCATAGTTTATTAAAAGTGTATTAAAATGGCATAGTTTATTAAATTAGGCAGCTACCAACATGTATTAAATACCGATCTCTGCGCTCTGCTGAGTGTTTTCATCCTGCATTCTGAGAGGCGGACTCTGGGGTTTCCTAAAATGTCAAAGGGAGAAACAGGCCCAGAACATCTACCCATTTTATTGTAACAGAAGAGGAGTCAACTAACAGTAATATTATTTTTTATTTTTAATATTATTTTAAAATAAACACGTTGTATAATGGGATTACTTCAAGTTTTAAATTAATTTTAGGATAAAACACAACATTTCAAATGAATTTTGTATTTGGAGAAGGAAGCTTCTTAAAACTATCATCTCAGACCCTTCTGAATCACGTGGGTACTTATTAATACTACTTTCTGAACCAGAGTTGGGCCCGGGTGGTGCAGTGGTTAAGTGCTCAGCTGCTAACCCAAAGGTCAGCAGTTCAAATCCACCAGTTGCTCCTTGGGCGAAAAATGTGGCAGTCTGCTTCGGTAAACATTACAGCCTTGGAAACCCTATGGAGGCAGTTCTACTCTGTCCTATAGGGTCACTAGGAGTCTGAACCATCTCAACGGCAATAGGTTTTGTTTTTTTCTTTCCCATTAGCAGTATGAGAAGGTTTACTCTATGTTGTCTTTTAGTAGATTGAAATGGGGATACAGAAGGTCAGAATAGTCATCAGTTGAAAGATTGGTCTGTGAATAACACTTGCTTTATTAAACTATAAAGCCACATCTCATTTCAGGTCAAGAAACCTCTAGAATTTCAAATGTACCTGTATATTTTTTATCCAAAATTTTTAGAAGTTTTCTAATTTACATTTGGAGACTTTTGGTGGTGCAAATATTTAAGAGCTGGACTACTAACCAAAATTTTGGTGATTCAAACCCACTTAGAGGCACCTCGGAAGAAAGGCCTGCAATCTGCTTCTGAAACGTCACAGCCTTGAAAACCCTGTGGAGCAGTTCTACTCTGCACATACGGGGTCACCATGAGTCGGAATTGACTTGATGGCAACGAACAACAACGATCTACTTTTAGCAGAGTCATACTCCCGAGCAAAGCTGATAGTAGACTAGGTAGACTCCTAGTCTGTCACAATAGTTTAGTCTGTGTAAAGCAGAGTAAATGGCTATAATAGGAATCAAACTCCTAACGTTACCATCGTTATGACTGTGCTTAACACGAACAGTGCTAACCATGCAAAATGATCTATAGGGCTTTGGGAGCAGAATGTGTGTCGTGCATGTTTGATCTGGCTTGTGTGTACACATACAATTAAATATCTTCTTTTTTCCAAAGACAGCTATAAACAGCTTCCATTTGTAAGCTGAAACTTTCCTTTTAAAACGTTAGTCTTTAGGATTTCAAAGTTTGCTTTCATTTCTTTCCATTCATAATTACCTTTACGTGATGCACTTCATTAATTGTTGTTTTCTCCTTAAGGTAAATTACAGCCTCGTGAAACGGTCGATATACGATTCAGGCTACTCACAAAATGCTGTCAAACTGTGAATTACAGAAGCCTTTGATGGAGAGAGTAAAGATCAAATAACATCGCCTTTCCTTTTTCAGGCTTCATTTCTCCCCAAGATTTAGTTTCAATCAATACCATTATTGCTACCTATGCATTTTTGCCATTCCAACAAAATATAAATTTCCCCTTTGTCTTTCTAACTTGTCAGATAACTGTTTTAGCCATAAGAGTAATTTTTTTTCAATTTTTACTTTTTAGTAGAAAGAGATGAATTGCATGGCCCCACTTTTTCTTGGGTGTAAGGATGGTGGGTTGTACAGGTATTTTGCAACATCAGTGAGGCAGAACCAAAACACCACTACTTTGAGAGGAAATGATTCTACTTCCTCAAAAAAAAACACACACAAAAAAAACCCATTGCCATCAATTCCAACTCATAGTGACCCTATAAGATAGCATAGAACTGACCCATAGGGTTTCCAAGGAGTGGTTGGTGGATTTGAACTGTTGACCTTTTGATTAGCAGCCGATCTCTTAACCACTTCACCACTAGAGCTCCTCTACTTCCTTAACACATTCTTTTTTTTCTGTAGGGCCCCAGAGTTGTTTTTTTTCTCAGTTGCCATCAAGTCGATTCCCACTTATGGCAACGCCATGTGTGTTAGAGTAGAACTGTGCTCCACGGGGTTTTCAATGGCTGATTTTTCAGAAGTAGATCGCCTATCTCCAGGCCTTTCTTCCAAGAAGTCTCTGGGTGGACTCAAACCTCCAACCTTTCAGTTAGCAGCTGAGTACGTTAACAGTTTATACCACCCAGGGACAGGACTGCAGAGTAGCTTGAACCATAATAGAAACAGACTTGTGATTAACTGTAAACACTAATTCATGCCCAGACCCAACCCAAGGCAATCCTGGAGAGACCTAGAGGCTCAGCTTAAATCTCTTCAGGAATCTTCTGTGATGTGCCCACCTCATCAGCATTTCTCCAGCAAAGTACTAAGCACACATGTAATTATTTACACAATATCTGTCTTTCCTTTTATACCGTAAGCTCCATGACATCAGAGTCTGTGGCATATTCAAGTCTATTTTCCTAGGACCTAGCAGAGTATCTGGCATGTGTTGTTGTCGTTAGCTGTCATGGGGTCGGCCCAACAACAAAAGGAAACATTGACCAGTCCTGCCCATGCCTATGATCAATTGGGAAACAGACTGCTGTGATCCATGGGGTTTTCATTGTCTAAGTTTTAGAAGTATATCACCAGGCCTTTCTTCCTAGTCTATCTTAGTCTGGAAGCTCTGCTGAAACCTGTTCAGTGTCATAGCAACATGTAAGCCTCCACTGACAGACAGGTAGGTGGTGGCTGCGCATGAGGTGCATTCGCCAGGAATCGAATCAGGTCTCCAGTCTGGAAGGAGAGAATTGTGCCTCTAAATCACCATTGCCCTCAGCTGGTATATTAAAAAACAAACAAATAAACCAAACCAGTTGCCGTCGAGTCGATTCCAACTCATAGCGACCCTACAGGACATAGTAGAACTGCCCCATAGGGTTTCCAAGGAGCAGCTGGTGGATTCGAACTGGCGACCTTTTGGTTAGTAGCGAAGCTCTTAACCACTGTGCCACCAGGGCCCCCACCTGGCAGATAGTACCTGCTTAATTAATACTTGTTGAGAGGCATGGTTTGCCTTTACAGTTTAAGTCCATTTCTCTCAGTCTGGTCTAAAGAAGGCCTGTTGTTGTTGCTTTTGTTAGATGCCATTGAATCCGTTCCAACTCATAACGATTCCACGTACAACAGAACGAAACACTGCCCAGTCCTGCGCCGTCCTCACAATCTTTGTTATGCTTGAGCTCATTGTTGCAGCCACTGTGTCAATCTGATAACATGGCCAAAGTACATGAGCTCCTTGTTTCTAAGGAGCATTCTGGTTGTACTTCTTCCAAGACAGATTTGTTCATTCTTCTGGCAGTCCATGGTATATTCAATATTCTTTGCCAACACCATAATTCAAAGGAGTTAATTCTTCTTCAATCTTCCTTATTCTCTGTCCGTCTTTGGCATGCATATGAAGTGAATGAAAATACCATGGCTTGGGACAGGTGCACCTTAGTCCTCAAAGTGACATCTTTGCTTTTTAGCACTTTAAAGAGGTCTTTTGCAGCAGATTTGCACAATGCAACACGTCACCTGATTTCTTGACTGCTGCTTCCATGGGCATTGATGTTTTAAAAGTGTAGCCAGATTTTATACTTTTACATGAAATAGCTAGATGATTAAATACTAGCAACATTTTCAGATTTTTTTAAATACTCTTCAGGCCATCAGATTGTGCCTGCTAGCCATATTTGTCAGACAAATAGCCAATTTGCTGATGAATGGCTTCTTCTCTTCCCTAGTCTATAAATTTGTACAGAAATTTTTTTTGGTAGCTAATGCTTCTATTTACTAATATTATTTAGTGTTCATTTTTAAGTCTTCCTTTGTATGCTGCTCTTTGGTTCATTTTTTTTTTTAAACTTTTAAAATATCAACTTTACTGAGATATAATTTACTTACAGTAAAGGTCACTCATTTTAAGTACATGATTTGATGAATTTTGACAAATAATCGTTGTATAATCACCACACTAAAGATAAAAAACAGTTTCATTACCACAAAAACTCGTTCATGCTTTTTTTCAATAGCTATATCTTGATATAATTCACATACCATAAAATTCACCAATTTAAAGTGTACGATTCAATGGTTTCTGGAATGTTCACATATATATGCAACCATCACCACAGTCAGTTTTAGAGTATTTTCTTCACCACTAGGGAAACCCTGTACCCTTTAGCTATCATACTCTTCCCCGTCCCCAACCCCAACCCACTAGTCTGCTTTCTGTCTCTATAGCTTTCTCTATTCTGGATATTTCATATAAATGAAATTATATAATACGTGCTCTTTGGTGACTGGCTTCTTTTCACTGAGTATAATGTTTTCAAGGTTTATTCATGTTGTAGCATATATCAGTACTTCATTCTTTTTATGGCTGAATAAGATTCCATTGTATGAGTATACCACATTTTGTTTATCCATTCATCCATTGATGGGCGTTTGGGTAGTTTCTACCTTTTGGTTATTGTGAATAAGGCTGGTATAAACACTTTTGTACAAGTTTTTGTTTGAAAACCTGTTTTCAATTCTTCTGAATATATAGCTAGTAATGGAATTGCTGGGTCATGCGTTATTCTATGATAAGCCTTTTGAGAAAGCACCAAACTGTTTTCAAGAGCAAAAGAGCCATTTTATATTCCCACAGCAATGTGCACAAGGATCCTCACATACAAGTATAAACGTTTGTTTATATTTAACTGCTATATCCTCTCATCCCTCCTTCACCCATGTGGTCCTTCTGATGGTGAAAGTTCACTACAGCCCAGTCCCAAATACAATCGTACTTTGAATGTGTTCGCCTGTTGTTGAGTGGACTGAAATAGCCACTTCCTGTCACTTTGGCTCACATTGAAGTTGGCCAAAGTCAGGCACAAACCTGATTTTATTTTAGTGGCTTCCTCCCAGTATTAGGGTATTCTCCGTTATCTTGCAAGCCAGATCACCAAGCTTGTATTTAATTTTTTTCAAAAACCACATCAGACTTCCACTTCTGCCCCCTCCACTCAATTTCAAGGCAGTCGCATGGATTTTAAATGAGTTTTATTCAAAATTTCAACCCTCATTCTACTCTTACGGGGGAAAAATTCCTGATTACTCCTAATCATCATTGCTCTAACCCGGATGTTAGCAATCAGAAAGAAGATCTTCTTCCTTTTATAGGTTCTTCATAACAAAACATCCATTATGTATTCAAACTCCCAAGCCCACTTTCTATTAGGCCTCTTGCTGGAATAATGGCTGCATCAGTGCCCCAGAGGTACCCTTTGCTAACCCCTTGAGCGATGTCTCTTGTTCTTCAGTCCTCGCCCTGAAGAAAAACGGCCTCTTTCAGTGAATCATGTGTCCCTGTTGACCACAGGTAAATGGTTACTGTCAGCTTTATTCACTCACTAGTTCCTTCAAAAGGAGCTCCTGGTGGCACCGTGGTTAGCGATCAGCTGCTAACCAAAATGTCAGTGGTTCGAACCCACTAGCTGCTCCAGTAGTCAGCTTCCATAAAGATTATAGCCTTGAAAACCCTCTGGGGCAGTTCTACTCTGCCTATAGTCTCACTATGAGTCGAGATGAACTTGACAGCAGAGAATCTGGTTTTGGGTTCTTAGTCCCGTCAAACTTTGAATGACTTTATATCTTCTTTTCCCATCACTCTTGAGATGATTTCTTTTTTCTCTCATCTAGGACAAGTCATGTGCTACATTTTTTTTGTCCCTTATATTCCAGTCTCCTTTCAATCCATTGGAAATCAGTTAGCTTTTGATTGCCTGAGAAAGATTTTGTGAGTTAAGATTCTTTATTTTCTGATACTCAAAGATATTTGCAATGGTAAAGTTGACTAAGCTCATTCTAATCTACTTCTTTCTCCCTTGTATCTGCTTTAATCTTCTTTAACATCTGTTTTAATATTCAGATGTTTTACCTACACCTATGATGGACTGCTTGACCCACTTGTGGATTTAGATTCCCGAACTTCAGTGTAAAGAAACTTGACCTTGGATAAAATATTTTACATTTTAGCCAGTTAGATGAAGCACTGATCAGAAGTCAGAAACTCTGGTGCTGCAACTTAGAAGCTGCATGGTCCTTTCTTTGGCAAATTAATCAATCTCTCTACATTTCCATTTCTTTAGTCATAACTTGTGTATATCAGCCCTACAACTTTTATAGTATTTCTGTCAGAATTTCATGAGATAATATTTGTGGAAGTACATCAAAACATAAAAAGTAGTGCAAAGTATATAGTAATATTAAGTAATGCTACATTTATTACTGCCTTGAAGAATAAGGTCATATACAGCTGTGATTGTCTGGGTACACAGATTGGTACAGAGTTTATGTAGTATTTTTCCAGTTCTATACCATTTCTTCAAAGAAAAACTATGTATGTCCTTTGGTTGTATCTGTAAAATGGGGTGTGGTCTGCAGGGTAGTTTGTTAGAGGAATGAAGGGGACAAGGAGATTTATTTTGTTAAGCTGTTTTCTTTAGGTTTACTTTATTCTTAGCATTGGCTGCTTTTCTGTATTTAACGATTTCGCTTCCTTTTTGTCAACTGCTCTTGGTATCTGGTCAGGTGCCTGCCTTCTGCCCATCAGGCATAGTTATTTGTCAAAACCTGGGATCCAGCCTTGCCCTCACTCTGACTGTAGCTCTGTCTAATCAAGTTATTGTCTTGCTCCCAATGGTATAACAGTCCCATACGTGATATGCAATTCCTTGGACAAGTCTCAGTTGCACACCCTGGTAAGTGGACAGTGTGCCTAGATCTCAGCTCGTATATTTCTGACCTTGAGGACTGTGGTTCAGTCTGCCTGTTCAGACCTCAGCCACTCACCAGGTACCAATTCATTGATAGCCTGACCCTTTATATGTTTTCTATCTTCTCTTTAATGGTATTAATCACCTGTTTCTCAAATTTCCCCTTCTAGACTCGAGTTTCTTGAGGACAGATTCCATTTCTTATTCATCATCTTATCCCCAAAGCCTTGCCTAGGGCCCCAGCTCACAGTAGCCATTGCCATTAAGTCGATTCCAACTCATAGCAACCCTATAGGACAGAGTAGAACTGCCCCATAAGGTTTCCAAGGAGTGGCTGGTGAATTCAAACTGCTGACCTGTTGGTTAGCAGCTGAACTCTTAACCACTAAGCCACCAGGGCTCCCAGCACACAGTAGCTTGATCAAATCCTTAAGCAGCTAAAGCCCTACCTGTGACTGCCTCACTGCCAAGATGCTCCGCACCCCCAGATATCTAGGCCTTGGACTATCCTGATTTTCTGAGTTCTAGACCTTTGGTTTATGCCTGATTCGTAGACACATCAAAAAGTGTGACACTGACTTAAAGTATATGTTGTTGTTGTTAAGTGCCATAGAGGCAATTCTGACTGATAGAGACCCTATAGGACAGAGTAGAACTGCCCCACAATGTTTCCAAGGAGTGACTGGTGGATTCGAACTGCTGACCTTTTCATTAGCAGCCAAGCTCTTAACCACTGCACCAAAGTATATATGTATCTTTAAACTACCATAATACCAATTGGTTTACTTAATTTTCTTTATAAAAATGATAAATTACACAAAATAGGAAATAAAAAAGTCTACAAAGTAGCAAAAACAAAACATCGAAGGCAATACGAAGAAGTAAAGTAGCAGGGAAGTGGGTTTTATAGTATCTGGTGTCTAGTATAGCTTTGCCATAGCTTAGGCAAGTCTTCCAGGACCCATTTCTGCATTTGTAAAGCTATCACGTAAAATTAGGTGACCTGGAAAATCTTATCTTCCTCTAACACCTGTGATTTTTACGACTAATGATTCTCTGTGATTCCTTCAAGTTCCAAAATTCTGTAGTTCTATAATTATTGGTTTCTATTTTATTGACTTAAAATTTCATTGATTTCTCTATTTGTTGGCTTTTTGTATTTATTCTATAAGTGAGGCTTGTTTTAGTCAGGGTTCTTTTGGAGACCCTGCAAGAAATGGAGACTCTGACCGGGTCACCAACTTTCTCGGTTTGCTGAGGACTGAAGTCTTTCCTGGACATGAGACTTTAAGTGCTAAAACCACGACAGTCCCCAGAAAACTGGGATTGGATGGTTACTCTCGTCTGTACAGATCATGCTGGAAAAGGAAGATTTATTGAAAAAACATACTAGCATAGAATGCAGGGAAGCTTAACAAGGCCTCAAAGGACCCGCCATCAGTCAGTTTGATGACCCAGCCACTTCTGTGGCTCTCTTTCCTGGTGTCTTTCCTCTGTCTATATATCAGCTGCATCCCTTCTGTCCACCAACTAGCTTCCTAAGTTAATCTTTTATTTCTGTTCCTGTACAACTTCAGTTTGTACTAGAATGTAAACCTTAAGTTTACATCCTGCCTTTAGAGCTAGTACATAGGTTTCATTGCAGGTGAGCCATAGACAGGCTGTTCTTAGATCAGGATTGGCCATGACCAGGAGTGATTACAGAGTGAGGTCACGTGTGACTGGACACTGGAATTTTGTGGGGCAGAGACTGTGAGTGGGGAGATAGCCCTTAGATGGGGACACGAGTAGGGCAAGTTTTCCAATCTGTATCTAGTATGCCATTCTCATCACTACTTACTCTTGCCTGCATCAATTCAAGTTTATTCTCAGATGCAAGTTCATGTACACGTGTGAAATACAAGCATAGGATTTCTCACTCTGGAGTCAAATGCACTTAAATGATCTTAACGTTTCACAACATAACCTATCCTTCCAATAGACCAGTTCTAGGCATCTGCAGCCTCCTTCAGGTCTCTGGCATCTGCTTCTAAGCTTGGCGATCTTCTCGAGCTTCTACGCTGCTCTTTTAGAAGAGAAACATAACATCACAGTCTGTCCCAGGTTTTCCTAATTCACTCACAAGACTTACTCCTTTCACCAATAGGTGATGTAATCTAACTTGTCTATTTTAACATTCTGATTATTTATAAAGTACGATGCCTTTTTCCCCAGTGATTTGGAAAAGAATAATGCAGCATAGCGTTCAGCAGTTAAGCTTAACATCTCATATTCTTCAAATATATCTGTAGTTTATAAAATGTATGATTCATAATATAAATATCTATGGGGAAGTGATTAAAAAAAAAAAAAAAACCACCACAATGGAACTTCTGATTTGGTAGCCTCTTCTGAATTTGAACTATGCAATGAAATCAGATAATTGCCCTTCCTGCCGCAGAACTCTCTTCTGCTATCTGTCTTTACAAAATGTGATTATTGATCCACCTTGGCTCTCTTCTCATGGCTTTACTTTGCTTTGACTATTATTTAGATTAATACAGTAGAATCTAATTTTAGAAAATACTATTTGAATAGAGATTTATTTTCATTATATATAAGGGACTATCCAGAAAAAGAAAAATCTTTTCTGTAATTATAATTGACATATTTTTCTTTCATAATTATAAAAGTCAATAACATCTGTCTCCCAAACAAATCCTCCAAGTAAAATTTCAATTGCCATTTATTGAGAAAATCCACTTTTATAGAATAAGCTGTTTCCTCGTGCATTAGGTACAAATAATGATGTACTGGTTTCCGCTGCTATTCTAAAATAGCCATTGAAAACTTAATAAAATGGATGACTTATTTTCTGGCATACAGTTTGAATTTATTAAACAAAAAAAAAAAACTGACGTGACTCATTGATTCACTTATTTTATAATTAGCTTGATACATTCAACCTTCAGATGTACTCACCGTCAATCACTAAAAAGAGGATATAAATTTAAAAGAGCTTTTCATTTATTGGCTGAATATAAACATTCATCCGTAAATTTTTGTTGCAGTTTTGTAAGCTCGAGTCCACAACCCATAAACTCATTGCTATCAAGTAGATTCCGACTCATAGCAACCCTACAGGACAGAGCAGAACTGCCCCAGAGGGTTTCCCAGGCTGTAATCTTTATGGAAGCAGACTGCCACATCTTTCTCCTGCAGAACTACTGGTAGGTTCAAACCACTGACCTTTCAGTTAGCAGTGGAGCACTTTAACCACTGCATCACCAGGGCTCCATAGGCACAATCCATAGGCAGTTTAAAAATTTTCTTGGGCTAGCAAATGAAAATCCTCTACTGAACGTATTGCCTTTACCATACATCCATTTTATTCCATTGAATATTGATTTGCTTTGTAATGAATATATGTATGGTTCTCATGTTTTTCTCTTCTTCACTCTTCCTACCACTACCCTAGCATAGGCCTTCATCATTCTCAACTATTTTTCTCCTAACTAGTAAAGTTCTCTATAGTCTCTTCCCTCTACAATGCACATAGCATATTCTACAATACTGATCTTAAAATTCTGAGTTAAATATGTAACTCCTTTACCGAAAGATATACAATGGACAACTGTTGTTTCTAATTTTATATTTTAAAAAATCATCTTGCGATAACAAAATTATGAAATCATAAATACTTTGGATTGGAAAGAATCTTAGTGATATTTAGACCGTCTTCCCAAAACATCCTGGTATATAATTTGTCCATGCATTCCACACATAGTTATTGTATTCCTACTATGTGCCAGACATGGGTGTAGGCCCTAAGGCTATGGTGATAAACAGAACAGATCATAGTTGCTCTCTTAGAATTTACATTCTAAGGAAGAAAGAAAACAATAAACAAGTAAACAGGAAAAGCAATAAAGTAGTGATGAATGCTATGAAGAAAATAAAACAGTGATGGTGACTGCACTGTTAAAGAGGTGAATGTTGAAGTGGAAATGTAAATGGCAAAAAGAAAGCAGACATAAGAAGATCAGGGAAAGAGAGTCCAAGAAGGGAGATTAGCCAGTACAAAGGTCCCATATCAGGACCAAGTTTGGCATGTTTGAAGAAGTCAAAGGTCAGTGTGGCTAAAACTTCAGGGGAGAAAGGAAGAGTCATATAATTGGGCTCAGAGAGGTAGGCTGGCACCGATTATCACTGTCATGGTAGATATTTAAAAGATTCCTCTGACTTACTCCCAAGGTTAGGAGTATGGCTTTTATGTTTTAGTGTAAAGGAAGTCACTGAAAGTTTGTGAGCAAGACAATGGTGTGATGTGATTTAAATTTCAAAAATTTCACTCTGGTTCCTGTATAGAGAACAGATTTTACGGCACCAGGAGAGAAAGCAAGGAAACCAGTTAGGAAGATATTCTAGTAAATAGTTCAGACCAGAGAGTAACTTTGTCCCAGGTAGCTTTAGTAGAGAGAAAAAGTATGTGGATTCAAAATATATGTTGCAGATATAGCTGACGGGACTTACTGGTTGATCACATATAGGAAGATAAGGGAAAGAGAAGAATCAAGGATGGCTCCTAGGTTGTTGGTGGAAAGTGGTAAATTTCCTGACATGAGGACCGCTGTGAGGCGAACCTGACTGACGGGAAAATCAAGGATTTGGTTATGCACATTATTTATGTAGAAATGTCACAAAGTTGGATATAGAATCTAGTGTTAAGGCAAAACGTCAGGGCTAAATACATAACTCTAGCAGAGTTACCTATAAGTTATCTTACCTCTGCTTGGATAGTGTTGACGATCACTTCATTTTTAAGTTAACTGTATTGTTGGATTTGTAATTAGATCCAGTTTATACGCCATGAAGCCTCACTGCTCTCATTAATAAGCGCGTGCTCATTTGCCCATGCTGCCCCTGATCAACAAGCACAACAAAAAGTGAACTGAATTAGTCATTACCCAAACCAGACTCGTTCCGACTCATAGCGACTCTATAGGACAGAGTAAAACTGCCCCCTAAGGTTTCCAAGGAGCAGCTGGTGGATTCGAACTGCCAACTTTTTGTTTAGCAGCCAAGTGCTTAACCACTATGTCACCTGCAAATCCAAACGACACTGAGATACCACTTCACCACCACTAAGATGGCTATTATCAGAAAAACAGAAAACAGCAAGTGTTGGTGATGATGTGGAGAAATTTGAACCCTCATCCATCGCTGGTGGGATTGTAAAATGGTGAATCCGCTGTGGAAAATAGTACGGCAGTTTCTCAAAGAGTTCCACATGGAATTATCATATGACCCAGCAATTCTACTCCTAGATATATATTCAAAAGAAAACAGGGACTCAAACCAATTACTTGTACACCAGTGTTCATTGCAGCACTTTTCACAACAGCCAAAAGACAAAAACAACCCAAGTGTCCATCGACAGATGAACGGATAAACAAAAGGTGGTGTATATACATACAATGGCTATTATTCAGCCATAAGGAGAAAAGAAGTCCTGATACATACTACGACATGGATGACCCTTGAGAACCTTATGCTGGGTGAAATACATTAGACACAAAATGACAGATACTGTATGATGCCATTTTTATGAAATATCTAAAATAAGCAAAGGCATGGAGAACAAAGTTACCAGTGGCGGATGAGAGGAGGAGTTTCGGTTACGGGTGATGGAAAAATTTGGAAACAGATAGTGGTGATGGTTGTACAACATGGTGAATGTAATAAATGTCACCGAATTGTCCACGTAAAAAATATTGAAACGGCAAACGTTTTGTTATACATATTTCACCACAATAAAATTCTTTAAAGTGTACTAAGCTCATTTACCTAATTTATTCACTTTCTTTCCTAAACTCAAGTGTTCCATGAAATTGCAGTTTCTGAAAGAAAAAAAAATCCAAAAGAGAAACTCTACGAAGTTGGAAGTATAACAATATAGTTATAATGAAGTACATGGTTCCCAAGGTATCAAACTACTCTGTAAAGAACAGCACTTATTTGAGTATGTAAGTTCTCTAGTTTTTTTTTAAACGTTTCTTTACATTCACATCTTACATAGATTTATAAATATGCATATATGTGTATATATATGCAAATACACATATCTGTATACACATGTAAGACATGATCTATCTGTGTGTGTGTGTGATAGATACTAAATATAACTGGAAGAGAAAAAGAAACACATCACCTTTCCAGACCTTTCTTCTGAGGCACCTCTGGGTGGGCTCAAACCTCCAACGTTTCGATTAGCAGCCGAGCATATTTACCATTTGCAACACCCAGGGATTCTACCGCGGACTAAAGGTACTTCAAAATAATAAACAAAGAATGGTGCAAATTAAAGATATTTATGGAGGAGACACTTTCCAGATCCATTGTAGGCAAAGAGTCAACTGAACAACAAAACCTAACCTGGGAGTTTCTCTTTGGGAAAGTATGCCAAAAAGAGTGAAGGAGACGTTTTTTCACAAGGAGGAAAATAAAAAAGATGGTTGGGGAGGGCATCAATTTTTTTTGGTTTCAGGTCTTTCATTGGTTCATTGTTGCGTTATTTATAACAGTTCCATCAGCTTAAATTCAGAGCTAAGGGGGGAAAGAGTATTGTGTGTACATAAAATTTTAGTGCACCAGAACTCCAAATCCATTAAATGAGGTGGAACCAGTCCTTTCTTAGAGACAGTTCAGTAATTTGAGAAAGCCCAGAAGAAGTTCTAAGTAACACAGTGATCACAGACAAAGGAGGATGAAACAGACTGTGGCCCAAAGACATATATATTCTTTTCAATAAGATCAATTAATTCAGGAGATAGATAGATAGATAGATAGATAATCTGAATTGTGAATCAACTGACATGTTTCCAGCTAATACTTTCCAAACTCTAAAAGAAGTAATGAAATCAACTATTCATTCATTGACCCAAGAATAAATAAACTGTAAAACATGGCCATGGAATATTAGCTCAATTACAACAGCACTTGGGCTACGCGTTTGGTACCAGTGGCTGCCATCATGATACTCCCTAGGCCGCAGCTGCTTAAAATGCCACTGCCTTTGTTTCGTTCACTGTAAACTTGCATGCCTTCCTAAAAATCATTTCTTAGAAGCTCACTTTTGTCTTCCTTACCTGAGACCTCTCCTCTTGAGTAAAACAGAGTATACAGGCAGATTGGAAGCCTCTACTTCTTCCTAGGTGTTATTCAGTATCCTGATTCATGCTCCCATCTGGACTCTCGCTCAGAGTAACTTGAAATTCTCGGTTGCTCTCATTTTTATAATTTATCGCTAACTTTGATCATGTGGACAGAACATGGGCTATAGAGTATTTTCTAAATGAACTGGAATTTCTTTTCTACCACTTACTAGCCTTCACCTGCTAACCAAAATGTTGGCAATTCAAATCCATCAGCTACTCCTTGGAAACCCTGTCCTATAGGGTCACTAAGAGTCAGAATTGACTTGGCAGCAAAGGGTTTGTGTCTTAGTCATCTAGTGCTGCTCTAACAGAAATACCACAAGTGGATGGATTTAGCAAAGAGAAGTTTATTCTCTCAAAGCCTACAAGTCCAAATTCAGGGCATCAGCTCCAGAAGAAGGCTTTCTCTCTCTGTTGGCTCTGTGGGAAAGTTCTTGTGATGCATCAGTCTTCCCTTGATCTGGGAGCCTCTCTGCACAGGAACCTCAGGCCCAAAGGACAAGCTCTGCTCCCGGAACTGCCTTCTTGGGAGTATGAGGTTCCCACATGTCTCTGCTTGCTTCTTTCTTTTGTGTCTCAAAAGAGATTGCATTAAGACACTATCTAATCTTGTCAACCTCATCAGTATAACCTCATCATGGTGATAGAATTTACAACACATAAGGAGATCACATATAATCTCATCATAATGATAGAGTTTATAACACGTAAGGAAATCACATCAGATAACACAATCATACAATACTGGGAATCATGACCTAGCCAAGTTGCTACACACATTTTTGGGGGGACACAATTCAATCCATGACAGTTTGGGTTTTTTGGTTTTTGTTTTTTGTTTTTTGACTATGCAAAGCCATTTGACTGTGTGGATCATAACAAGTTATGGATAATGTTGCAAAGAATGGGAATTCCAGAAGACTTAATTGTGCTCATGAGGAATCTGTACATAGATGAAGAGGCAGTCGTTTGAACAGAACAAGGGGATACTGCTTGGCTTAAAGTCAAGAAAGGTGTGCGTCAGAGTTGTATCCTTTCACCTTTCTTATTCAATCTGTATGCTGAGCAAATAATCCAAGAAGATGCACTATATGAAGAAGAACAGGGCATCAGGAATGGAGGATGACTCATTAACAACCTGTGTTATGCAGATGACACAACCTTCCTTGCTGAAAGTGAAGAGGACTTGAAGCACTTACTGATGAAGATCAAAGACTACAGCCTTTAGTGTGGATTATACCTCCATATTAAGAAAACAAAAATCCTCACAACTCGACCAATAAGCAATATCATGATAAACGGAGAGAAGATTGAACTTGTCAAGGATTTCATTTTACTTGGATCCACAATCAACACCCATGGAAGCAGCAGTCAAGAAATCAAACGACACATTGCATTAGGCAAATCTGCT
>NW_004443949.1:17773484-17787057 GCF_000243295.1 Trichechus manatus latirostris | reverse complement strand
ATCCACAATCAACACCCATGGAAGCAGCAGTCAAGAAATCAAACGACACATTGCATTAGGCAAATCTGCTGCAAAAGACCTCTTTAAAGTTTTGAAAAGCAAAGATGTCTGTCACCTCGAAGACTAAGGTGCACCTGACCCAAGCCTTGGTGTTTTCAATTGCCTCCTATGCATGTGAAAGCTGGAGAATGAATAAGGAAGACCAAAGAAGAATTAATGCCTTTGAATTATGGTGTGGCGAATAATATTGAATATACCATGGACTGCCAAAAGAATGAACAAATCTGTCTTGGAAGAAGTACAGCCAGAATGCTCCTTAGAAGCAAAGATGGTGAGACTTCGTCTCACATGCTTTGGACGTATTATTAGGAGGGATCGGTCCCTGGAGAAGGACATCATGGTTGATAAAACAGAGGGTCAGCTAAAAAGAGGAAGATCCTCAACGAGATGGATTGATACAGTGGTTGCAACAATGGGCTCAAGCATAACCATAATCATGAGGATGGCGCAGGACAGGGCAGTGTTTCATTCCGTTGTATATAGGGTTGCTATGAGTCAGAACTGACTTGATGGCACCTAACAACAATACGTGGCTTAGCATAAGCCATTTCTCTTTTTCTATGTCTAAGCTGACATTTGTTAGATGGCTAGTATTGCTCTTACTCCAAAGGTGCTCTATTAATGATTGCTTCCTGTTTGACAAGAATTTTCCTACCAGTGGAGCACATTAGAGAGAAGATGGACATTGTCCCTGAGGGGAAAATAATAGTTAAAGTTTGAGTATGATGGGCTTGAATCCATATGAATTTGTCAGCCAGGTGAACCCATTTGCATCTTCACTCATACCTGAGGCTTAACTGAGGCTCTTAAGTTGAGTACCCCTGGAGTGGTACCTGAGTTACCCAAGTACTGCTATAGCCCCAAATACCACAAGTGGGTGGCTTTAAAAAAGAGAAATTTAGTTTCTCATAGTTCTGGAGGCTAAAAGTTTAAATCAGGGTCTTGGCTGTGTTGATTCCTTCCTTGAAGGTAGCAACAGACATTCTTTGTACCTTGGTGATCTTCACATGGTGTCTGACTTTCCCTTCTGCATCTAATCTGCTCTTTTTATAACTTAGAAGTGATTAGATTTAGAAACCACACCCTCACTGTGGTATGATCTAATTAACATTCCCAAAAAAAAAAAAACAAATCCTATTTCCAGAAAGGATCACATCCACAGGTATAGGAGTTAGGATTCCAGCACATATTTGGAGGGGACAAAATTCAATCCATAACAAGTGCTGTGCACATTCCTTGAGCTTGTTCTGTGCAAACCACTTAAAAACCTTCCATAACTCCCATTGTCTTCAGACTAAAGTCCAAACAAGGCATGACCTTTAAAGCTATCCATGTGCCTGCCTCCACTCTCGAGGTGTGATGAGGCTCAGATATGTAAAGAGTTTGATAAGGACTCTACCTCATAGGATTTTATAATGTAAAACAGATCATACTGATCTGGGTTTATGCATATGGACCAGAGATTAAAAATCTTTAGGAATCAAGGAAAGAAACCCAAGGGGTCACCTAACCCTTAATTTTGAAGGGGAGAAAATCTTTCAAAGGTGCTTTCAACACTTTTGGAGCTCTGGATGAGACAGTGGTTAAGCGTTCGACTGCTAACCAAAAGGTCAGCAGTTTGAATTAACCAGCTGATTCTTGGAAACCCCAGGGGGCAGTTCTACTCTGTCCTACAGAGTCACTATGGGTTTCAATACCTTTGGAGAAAACTCCTCTATATCCCTTGTATATAGTTATTGTCCATAACCCTCCTAAGTGCAATATTTTTCTAGTGTCTAATTTAATCTCCTGCTATATATAAGCTTCCACCTTACTATACTCGGTGAAATGAGAAGTTCACTAAAACAGCATTTCTTCATATATGTTTACATTATTTGAAACAGTCTTTCTCAGTCTTCTAAATCTTCTCTTCCATGGGCAAAATTCTGCAAATTCTATTCCTTTACCCTCTTTGTGGTGCTTATTATATATATATTTTTTTGAAATAGCAATATCAATTTTAATATATTCAATTTATTATAAAACATTCAAACGATAGAGAAGTATATAAATTACACGCACAGAGACACCACACTGTCTGTTATACATGAAATTAGATTTTTTTTTTCCAGTTTAATTACTGCATATTTACTATGAAAATTTAGGGCCTTTTCTATCTACACAAGATTTCTTAAATGTAGTTTTTTTTTTTTTTTTTGCTTACTATATTTTTTGAAAATTTTTATTGGAAGTATTTGTTTTTCTCTGAGCCTTCTATCAGAAGCCAATTTCTATTTTTATTGAAAGTGTTGTTGTTAGGTGCCGTTGAGTTGGTTCCGAATCATAGCAACCCCATGTACAACAGAACCGAACACTGCCCAATCCTGTGCCATCCTCACAACCCTTGTTATGCTTGAGCCTATTGTTTCAGCTACTGTGTCAATTCACCTTGTTGAGGGTCTCCCTCTTTTTCACTGACCCTCTACTTTATGAAGCATGATGTCCTTCTCCAGGGACTGATCCCTCCTGATAACATGTCCAAAGCATGTGAGATGAAGTCTCACCATCCTTGCTTCTAAGGAGCATTCTGGCTGTACTTCTCCCAAGACAGATGTGTTCATTCTTTTAGCAGTTCATGGTATATTCAATAGTCTTTACCAACACCATGATACAAAGGCGCCAATTCTTCTTCAGTCTTCCTTATTCATTCTCCAGATTTTGCATGCATATAAGGCGATTGAAAACACCATGACTTGGATCAGACGCACCTTAGTCTTCAAGGTGACATCTTTGCTTTTGAACAATTTAAAGAAGTCTTTTGTAGCAGATTTGCCCAATGCAATGCGTCATTTGATTTCTTGACTGCTGCTTTCATGGGTGTTGAGTGTGGATCCAAGTAAAATGAAATTTTTGGTAAATTCAATTTTTTCTCTATTTATCATGGATGTTGCTTATTGGCCCAGTTATGAGAATTTTTTTATTAAAAGTAGAAAAATAATGGAAACATGTCTTTGTTTAAATAACAAAAACCAAACCCAGTGCCGTCGAGTCGATTCGGACTCAGCGACGCTATAGGACAGAGTAGAACTGCCCCGTAGGGTTTCCAAGGAGTGGCTGGTGGATTTGAACTGCTGACCTTTTGGTTAGCAGCCGTAGCTCTTAACCATTGTCCCACAAGGGCCTCGTTTAAATAACAGAATGGCCATATTCTGGTATACAAAACAATATTCTGAGGAGATTCTTATTGCATTGTAACCAACATTTCTCTTCTATGTAGAATTCTGTGGCAATTCTATGTAACAAACTCCTGATTCACTCTCTGTTGCTTATTACATTCCATTTCAGCTCTGACATTTAGTAAAATACTATACTTTCCTAACTTGTCTTTTCTTAACCTGATCTTCAGTATCAGTCAAGTTTATTTTATAATCTTGATCTTTGCAACGTTCAAATATTGGAGCAGATAGCATATGGATTCTACAATATAATCTTATTATACTTATCTTTATTATTTAAAACCAAATTATTTTTAAATACATTCTGTAACCTTTAAGTACAGGCTGAGGTAACAAAAATACTCTTTAAGAAGGATCATTTGATTTTCTTCACTAGCACTGGAAACCTCAATGATTTGTCCAGGCCATTTAGGAGTGTAGGTGTGTGTGCATGTGTGCGTGTGTGTGGTGCATGTGGGTGTGCACGCATGCGTGTATCATAGTTCCACTTGACATTGCAGAAGTCTTTATTTGCTCTTTTAAAATATTGACTCTAAATTCATTGCGAGCTGCCTTGTATTCACAACATAGATCTCAATTTTTCTGACCTGCTCTAATATTTCAAGTAAATTCTTTATCCTGACATAAATCAATAATGAAATACAGTTTAGTTTAGACTTCCGTTAGGCCAGATTTTCTGAGGGATAATACGTGATATAGTAAACATCTTGCTTTTGCGTATGTGGTACTTCTGGGAGCTGAACAGTTTGCCCTAAGGCAAATGTATCCCAAGCCAAGGAGGGATGCGCCCTTCGTATTCTGTTAATTGATTGAAAGGGCAAATGATCTATAGGAAAAGTTGCATCATTAACTTAATTGAGGGCAAAGCCTAATTAGAGGGGAAATGGAGTAGACAGAGCCAGAGACACAGCAGGCCTTCATCTGTGATGTCAACAAACAGACCTTGTAACTAGAACCAGACAGAGACTTCAGGCCTTCATTTACATCTTCAGTTTCAATGTGAAAACATTCACTCTGTGTGTGTGTGAGTGTGTGTGTGTGCATGCACGTGCAAGTCTGGCCAGGGGGAAAGCAAAAGTTTACATATTTAGATAGAGATCAGTTCCTCCCAGGTGGAGATGCCTAGTGGGAATCAATATGTTTTAAACAAGTTAACTGAATTGTATGTATTTGAGAGGGTAATCTGAAACACATTTGGACTCTAAATCTTGGGAGGGATGAGGAGGGTTTCTATTCTCATTTATATTGTGGTCTTAGAAGTAAATCAACCAAGTGTAAAGATCTTTTTCTTCCTCCAAATTTAACACGGATAGTTTAGAGTGGGGATTTATTTTGGACACAATTGGAGGAGCCGATATGAAGTATTTGAACACATTTTGATCAATACCAATTTATCCTATAATAAATACTCATTCTGAAACAGGTATAAAATTATACTGCATTATAAAAGATAAAAGATTGATTCCATTACTATGTAAGCTGAAAGTGAAGATATCCAGCTTTACCTATATTCTATAACTGAGCTACTTTCTAACAACTCCTGGCTTCTTGAGTGTCTTCTCAGAAGCAGAAGCTGTGGTATTTAGCGATACTAAATTTCAGATGGTTCTTAAAGTGTTTTAAACTTTAGGTTCAAATCTGAGCGGAGACGAGTGGTGATGGTCAGAACATGTGCTTTATATTCTTTTAGAAAACTTTCCATGTCCACCTCACTGTTGAGTGCATTTTTCTCTGACTGGAGCAATACAAACCAAACCTTTCATAAGCAATGCCACTTAAGAGAAAGAATGCAAGTAGACATGTTTTGGCTACAATACTACTAGTTAAAATACATGAGTGTTAATCCACAATTCAACTGTAGTCATTGACTTTTAAAAACTGCATTTCTTACTTCTCATGCATACGTTAAGATTTCTATATTTGAATAAGGAAACTATAGGAGTTTTAATAAATAGGATGAATGGCTAATAAACTATTGCATCTAAAAAGAGAAAAGTCACATTAATTAACTGAGATTGTATTCAGCTGAGCATACCAACTAGGTGTTATATTTGAGCAATAAAATCAGATCTTCTGTAAGTATGGGGAAGTTCGTTAGGCAGGAAACTAGTAACAATTTGTATCAACAAGAACTTAAAGTAGTACCCATACATTGTCTTATTAGAAATCTTATTAGAAATTTCTAATTTTCAGATTTGATTAGAAAGTTGTTTTTCTTTTTTTCCTTCTGTCACTTATTTTCCCTGAATAATTATACTTCTGCTTTTCAAGACTGATTTGAGTACAAAGTGCTAGAGATTTTCAGATTGTCATATCATCTTGTTATCAAAACTCTATCAAGCAAAAGAATTAATCACACATAAAGTTTGGTTTTAGTGGTCATGTGGTCCTAAAGAATGAGTCTGATGGCAGCCACTAATCTTCAGAAGAGACACGTATGCCTTATCTTCCAGAATGTTTTTCTTTGTAAATGCTAAAATCACAAATGTCATCCAAAAAGTAATAAAGAAATCAGTAACCTGTGGTTTGATGATTTCCTTCAACCGTAGGATTGAGGGTCCAAACCAAAAAAAAAAAAAAAAGAACAACAAACCCATTCCTGTTGAGTTCATTCCAACTCATAGCGACCCTACAGGACAGAGTAGAACTGCCCCCGTGGGGTTTCCAAGGAGTGGCTAGTGGATTCAAACTGCCAACCTTTTTGGTTAGCAACCGAGCTCTTAACCACTGTGCAGCCAGGCTCCTGATTGAGGGCAGCTGGACCCAATTTAATAATTGAATATTGAGGATTTCTTTTTGTTGTTGTTGTTAAATACAGAGATAATCTTCTCTTCCTCTTAGACTGCATTTACAGAGGGATGGTTGCGAGGCAATACAACATATAATTTTTAGCTTAATAATAACAGCATATTCATTTTCTCAAATCTAAATCCAAGGAGTTTTTGGGTTGTTATATTTAGTACTAATATTTTCACTACAAATCCATAAAAGTCTTAATGGGTCTTTAACATTTTCCCCATCATGTCTCAGAAAGACAAATGTGGATCTGAGGTAATAATTTAGAGCTCTGCTGGGGCGGTAGTTTTGACTGAATTATCTGAATTAACTAACTTTGGTCCTACATCTATACTACATTTTGTTTCTTGAGGGACATGACTGAAGGCTTCTGCCACCATAAGGGCCATGGAGAGGAATGCAAAATCCAGGTCTCCTGCTGGCCTAGATGCTAATATCTAGACTGGTAATCAGGAGCCTTGGGTGCATAGTGGTTAAGCACTTGGCTGCTAACCGAATGGTCAGAGATTGGAACCATTAGTTGCTCTGTGGGAGGAAGATGTGGCAGTCTGCTTCCATACAGATTATAGCCTTGGAAACCCTATGGGGCAGTTTTACTCTGTCCTATAGGGTCGCTATGAGTTGGAATCAACTCTAAGGCAATGGGTCAGCAGTGGTAATTACCACTGGCTGAATTAGTAAAGGAAATATATATGACACAGGCTTTCAAGTCTTAGGACTTCCAGAGTCGGGTTCCATAACTACAGAATCAAAACACCAACAGCGACACTGTGCAAAAAAAGCCATACCTTACAATATTTTAAAATTTGGGTAATAATTCTAGCAATTTGTGCACAGTGTCAAAATATGATTAATATTAAGTAGTCATAAGGTTTAACCTCATATTGAGTTCCCTTTCTTGACTCTTGGAAGAAAGGTCTTGGGATTTACTGTTAGAAAAATCTGGATTTGGATCCTGGTTCTGTCACTCACTAGTCATGAAATGTTTTTATTTTCATATGTAAAATTGGAGTAACAATAATACTATCTACTTCATTGGATAATTGGAAAAGTTCATGAAAATTGAATGAAACAGGAGTAGGGGATCCAGGGGGCTAACATTTTAGCCTAAAAGTGAAGTGTGTCTCTCCTGAGTTATGACCTTTGTCCCTAGACCACACAGAAATGACTCTAAGGAAGTGGAAGAGGGAAGAAACTGATAACAATAAAGCAAAAGCAGGGCATGGGTGTAGTCAATAACAGATAAGAGATTTCAACAAATTCCAGGAAGATCAGAAGATCTGAGCATCTGAAAGCTGCTGACCGGAGAAACGAAGGGGAGGAATTCACTTTTGAGAGCATGCCCACAGGGAAGCTTAGGGGAGCCAATCTTGGCAGTACCACTCTGGGCTCAGAGTTGAGGACGTGAAGGGTGAGAGTGAGAAACGGAGCTAAAGCAGGGGGATTAAAAGAACTCCTGCCTAAAGCCCAGCTCCATCCCACCAACCCCACTTCCCGGCTCCTGCAGGCAGAAAAACTGGAATTGCAGCTCAGCATTTACCTCCAGGCTAAACATGGTAAGGCTTTATCTTTAAAGAGTGAACAAGTTTCCTGTTTAATAAAGCTGGGACTTCCAGGGTGGGTGAGGAGCAAAAAACTCTCCTTCACTCTGGCATTTCGGGGCCCAGCTGAGCTCTGGCTTCCTGCCTGTGCCCCGTAAAGTCAAGTCTGCCAGTTAAGCAATGCGTTCATGTGCTTCCCAAACAACTTTCTCATTTGTGAGAAAAACTTTCATGAAAACTGACCTAACTACAGTACAGCTACCTATATCCACATTGTTAAAATCTTTCACTTGTCATTATGAACAGCGTGGAGAGGCAATGATTATAGTTATGATTTATTAGTACTTAGTATGTAACAGATACCATCCAGTGTCTTTATATTTTTATTTATTTAATCCTTTTAGAATTAAAATCTCTATTGTTGTTGTTGTTAGTTGCCATGTAGTTGGCCCCTACTCCTGGCAACCTATGTGGTACAGAGTAGAGCTGAGCTCCACAGAGTTTGCTTGACTTTGATGTTTACGGAAGCAGTTTGTCAGAACTTTCTTCCATGGAGCCACTGGGTGGGTTTGAACCATCAACCTTTAGGTTAGCAGCCAATTGCAAACCACTTGTGCTGCTCATAACCCATTGCCTTCGAGTCAATTCTGACTCATAACAACGCTATAAGACAGACTAGAACTGCCCCAGAGGGTTTCTAAGGCTGTAATCTGTACAGGAGTTGCTTGCCACCCGAGTGGCTGATGACTTCGAAACATGTACCTTTCAGTTAGCAGCTGAGCACTTTAACCACTGCACCATCAGGGCTCCTTGCACCAGGCACAGGTGCCAAAAACAAAAACAAAAACCCAAGCCAGTTGCTGTCCCGTCAAATTCCAACTCATGTCGGCCCCATGTGTTTCAGAGTAGAACTTCTCCATGAGGTTTTTAACAGCTGATTTTTCCAAAGCAGATCTCCAGAATTGCCAGCCTTTCTTCTGGGGTGCCTCTGGGTGAATTGAAAAGGCCAACCTTTCAGTTAGTAGCCACTATTATAATCACTACTTCACAATTAAGGAAGCTGAGTCACATAGAAGTTTAATAACTTGTGAGAAGTCATATAGTTAAGTGATGGAGCTGAGCTTGAAAACCAGAGATCTGGCTCCCAGAACCCACAGTCTTAAAGGCTATGCAGCACTGCCTAGCATTAAAAAGAAACAAATAAAAAGAAGAATTTACATGAAAAAAAGGAAAAGTCAGAGAAAAAAGAATGAGTTCTTAGAAATTAAAAATATGATTGTCAAAATTTTTTAAAAATGAATAGTATGAGTACAAAGTAAAGTCAAGGAAATCTTGTAGCATGTAAAGCAGCACCCTGAAAGAAAACATTAAAAGAAAGATAGACAACATAGAGAATCAATCCAGCAAGTTCAAAATTCAGTTAATAGTGGTTCCAAAACCATAAGAACTAGAAAATGGATGGGAGGAAATTATATAAGAAAAATTAGAACAAAATTTTCCAGTAGTGAATATGTAACGTTAGATTGAAAAACTACACTCTGTTTTGAGGGAGAAGAATGAAAGAAGACCAATATCAAAATACATTTTTGTGAAATTTTCTGCACATTAATGCTAAAGGGAAAGGTTGAAAACTTCCAGAGAGAAGGGGGAAACACTTGTTCCATGAGAAATGAAGGAACTCACTGCAGATTAAGAAGAGATTTTCATCAGCTACACTGAATGCTAAGAAGTCTTTGGAGCCAACTCTTTCAGGTGCTGAGAGGAAACGTTCTTGAGCCTGGAAAGGAAGACCCATCCAACTATAAATCCATGAATGGGGGCAAAACGAAGGCATTTTCAGACCTTCAAGGATTCAGAAAGTTTAACTCCCAAACACTTTTTCTGAGGAAGTTATTAAGGGTGGACTATAGTCAAATGAGGTAGAAAACTAAGAAAGACCCAAATTTTAAAAAAGCAGTACCTCAAATATGGGGATGTTATGAAAAAATGCTTATTGTAACCTGCTTATAATTTTAAACAAGTAGGTGCCATTAAACTAAAATTTGAGTTCACTATGCTTATCTAGTAATTCATATTCATGCTAATGAAGAGATTGCATATTTGGTTTATATTTATAATATGTTCATTATTAAACATTGTGCAAAATATAAAAACTACTGCATTTCCTTCATAACTTTCCTAAACATCCCATAGGATGTGAATATTTCATACACAAGGGTTGTCAGACTACGGTTTTTAAATTCTGTTCCTAGATACTTGTCAACCTTAAAAAAATGTGTCCTCATGGGAAATATATTTAATTTGGATCTCTTATGTAACTACTCCAAAAATAGTGGTGCCACAGAACATCAAGTTCCTATTGGAAACCAGACTTCGTAGATACATTGAGACTAGAGGAACCCCTGAATTTATTGCCTGGAAACAGCTTTTAAGCCTTGAACTGAAACTATCTCATGAAGTCATCTTTAAACAACAATTTAGCTCAGTCAATAAAGAATGCTCGCCTTGAGCGTTGCACTGTTTTACAGAAATATCCATACGAGATTAAATGGACAGCAGTAACTCGAAAACACAGAGGAGAACTTTAACAGGCAGAGAATCTAAGTGAAGGGTAGAAAAATAATAGGAGCAGAGCTAGGGAGAATTGTGACAAAATGTAAAGCATGTTACCATTGTCCGTGAAATGTATAGGTAGAAATTGTTGAACAGGTGCGCGTTTTGTTGGGTATATTTTCACCAAAAAAAAGGTGGTTCCAGGGTTTGAAATATAATGCAGCAGACATCCATAACCTGAAAACGTTGCAAACCATTAGTCGGCAGCAGAGTAGTTGTGATCGGGAGAGTTGGATGTTGTTACTTCCTTAAGTTCCTATTTGAAATATGACTCTAAAAAATATTCAAAGTCATTATCACAAACACATTATTTAGTCTGAGATGACCACATACTTTTATTGCTGTTGTTGTGTGCCATCAAGTCAATTCTGACCCATAGAGACCATATAAACCCGTTGCTGAAGAGCTGATTCCGACTCATGGTGACCCTATAGGACAGAGTACAACTGCCCCATAGGATTTCCAAGGAGTGGCTGGTAGATTCGAACTTCTGACCTTTTGGCTAGCAGCTGTAGCTCACCGTAGCTCTTAACCGCTGTACCAACAGGACTCCTATAGGACAGAGTGAAACTGCCCTATAGGGCTTCCTAGGCTGTAGTCTTAACAGGAGCAGATCACCAGGTCCTTTCTCCCATGGAGCTGCTGGTAGGTTCCAAATGAAGACCTTTCTTTCAGTTAGCAGTAAGCACTTAACCATTGCATCACCAGGGCTCCTTGAATACATACTAGCTACAGTATATTAGTGAAATACTGCTCGATGAAATTTGACTATAACAAGATATGCTGAGTGCATTAGTTTCCTAATGCTACTGTAATAATCCACCACAAATTTGGTGGTTTAAAACAACATCAATGTATTATTTTACAGTTCTAGAGGTCAGAAATCTGAAATGGGCCTCACTGGGCCAAAATCAAAATATTGGCAGGGCCCTGCCTCCTCTGGAGGCTCTATTGGAAAATCTGTTTTCCATCTTCTAGAGGCCCCCTACACTCCTTGGTTCCTGGTCCTCTTCCTCCATCATCAAAGTGCGTCACCTCAACCTCTGCTTTCATTGTAACATCTCTCTGCCTTTATTCTCGTGCCTTCCACGTATAAATCAAACCAAACCTGTTGCCATTGAGTCGTTTCCACCTCATAGCAACCCTATAGGAGTAGGAGAACTACCCCATAGGGTTATAAGGACCCTTGTAATTCATATTGGGACTCAACCAAATAATCCAGGATAATCTCCCCATCTCAAAATCCTTAATTTAATCACATCTGCAAAATCCTTTTTACCTTGAAAGTAACATATTCACAAGTTCCAGGGATTAGGATGTAGGTATCTTTGGGAGACCATTTTTCTTTCTACCACACTGAAGTATAAAAATAATCTCAATAATAGTAATTTAAGCACAACAGTCCTTTTGAAAGAAACCAATAAATTTAGTCAAAAGTAAGAAACCAATGATACACATAGAACCAGCCTTAATCTGTGACTAACACCAAGAAGAGAAAACAATACTTGATGCGTAACTATTATATTTGATTGACATAGTGACTCAGGAGTTCATATTTTTAAAAAAATACTTTTACCTTCATGGATACAATGTGTTAATGAATATGTGGGAGGTAGGAGGAGGATGGGAAACTTAGGAGAGTGAGGGAGTGAAGCACGACTCATTTATCATTTTATATCAACATGACTCATGAAAGTCATAAAATGAAGACTTTGTTATCTACTGAAATAGTTGAATTTAATAAATGCAATCCAAAGTAAAGGTCAAGAAAATAGATTTTTTCAATAGCATAAAGTCAAAAGAAGAACTTTGGATTCAAGTCTCATTTCTTACTACATGACCTTGAACAAGGAACTAATCTCTCCAAGCTTCAATATCTGTTTCTATAACACGAGGCAATAATATCTGCCTCATAGATAGATTGTGAGGGTTTGATGTGATTCTGTTAGGCTTGTAGTGAAAAGTCAGTTATATATAGTCACCTCAATCTCTACCAATACATTAACCCTCAATACATTACACAGCCATCTAAGCTTATAGCTCATAAGTAATTTGTATTCAGATAACTCCATAGGACCTACCTTAATTCAGGAATCACTAAGCTGGAGAATCATGTATATTATTTTTTAAAGTGTCATTGATCTCAACAGACATTTCTGAGGTTGATTCTAACCAATCACCCAAGATTAATGTAAAATCCTCTGACTGATCCAGACACAAATTTAACTTTATTATATTTCTGTTTGTACTGATTGCTTCAAAATTTAGGGCTAAGTGAATTTAAGTAGCTCAATGGCATGATCTTTTCTTCTGTGAAGTACTATTCACCATCAATTCCAGGACTTGCTCCAAGTCTCTAACTTACTCCAGTATTTAATATAATACAATGCATACTACATCTAACATAATCTGAAATATACCGTCTCTGCCTTTTTTCTTTCTAAATTTTGCAAAAAATTAGTATTATTCCTTTCATATTTACATAATTTAAAGTTACTTGGCCCATATCATAAGTTTTGGTCCCAGGACTTTAACTAGATATTCAAGAAAGATAAATCCACATAAATTCATTGGATCTCGGCATTAGAATTGCCCTTGTCAGTCATTTAGTCCAACCTCTTGTTTAAATTCTCCATGTGCTAATGGTACATACAGCCAGAGTCTCCGTTTCTTAATGAGATGCATGATAACTATTTTGGAGACAATGCCTCCCGTCTTTGTCATCTAATACACAGAAAATTGTGTGGTGTTTTAGCACTTCTGAAATCCTACCCCCCATATGACATAATATCAATATGCATATTTCAAAGCTCCATTGTAATTTGAAATCATTTTCTTGATGAAAAAGAAAAACAGATTCATAAACAGGGTTTGGCTCATCCATTCACAGTATCTGAAGTGTTTCCCCATTTCAAAAACCTGTAGTCCTGGAAAAAAAAAAATCCATATAGTTGGATAAATCATCTTTAGCTGGGGGTCAGTGCCTTGCAAGTGCTTGCCCAAGCCCAAGGGAAACTGATGAATTATCAAGTTGAAAGGATTTTTGCCATTACATCTTTTTTTTAAATTTCTTTTCTTTTCTGTTGTTATTGAGAATATACCTAGTGGAACATATACCGATTCAACAGTCTCTACGTATACCATTCAGTGGCATTGATTACATTCTTAAAAATTGTGCAACCCAACTTGTACAAGGAAAGGTCATGGAAGCTCCATAGACACATCCAAACTCCCTGAGAGACTGAATTGCTGGGCAGAGGGCTGTGGGGACCATGGTCTCAGGGAACATCTAGCTCAAATGGCATAACACAGTTTATAAAGACAATGTTCTACATTCTACCTTGGTGA
>NW_004443949.1:17746660-17772896 GCF_000243295.1 Trichechus manatus latirostris | reverse complement strand
TGATATGTCGTGGGGTTGTTAACCAATGTCATAAAACAATATGTGTACTGACTGTTTAATGAGAAACTATTTGTTCTGTAAACCTTCACCTAAAGTACAAAAAAAAAAAATTGTGCAACCATGCTCACCCTGTTTTTCCAAGTTGTTCATTCCTCATTAACATAAACTCATTGCCCCCTAAGTTTCCTATCTTATCTTTAGAGTTGCTGTTGTCAGTTTGATCCCATATAGATAGATCTTGAAAGAGCACAATGCTCAATTACCATTACATCTTGATGTATGATTTTTAAATTTTTGGTTATTACCATGGATAAGTACAGGCATTTCATCTTAGGGAATTTCTAAATCCTCTGTTCAGAAAGTAATTTTTGCAATTTTAAGGAGGACTTTCTAATATTGAAAAAAAAAAAATTAAGGCATCATGAGCACAGAACTCATAGCAATTTTTTCTCAAGGAATAATTGAAATGTATTTAAGGGAGAAAATTATCAGAGAGTTTTAAAGACATTAAGAAACACAGTAGTTTTTCTAAAGAATGGTCTGAGGACCTCCAGCATCAGATGACCAACAGTACTTACTAAAAATGCAGCTCTGTGGTCTGCCAAACGCACTAAATCCGATTATGAGGGTTGGATGAAATCACGAATTGCTGCTTTAATAAATGAATATTATTCACAAATTCTCTATAATTTACAAACTATTCAAATATTCCTTGAGTGCTTACTACCTGCTAGGCATTTTTCTAGATGGGGATTGGCAAACGATGGTCAACCCCAGCCAGCTATGTGCTATCATGTGACCTGTGAACCAAGAGCAGCTTCCACATTATTATATGGTTGAAAAAAATCAAAAGAAGAATAATATTTTGGGAAACATTAAAATTATATGAAATTCAAATATTAGTGTCCATAAATAGTTTTCTTGGAACATAGCCACACTCGTTTATTTTTGTATCCTCTATGGTTGCTTTTATGCTACAATAGTAGAGTTGAGTAGTTGCAATACAATCTGTACACAGTGGCTTTCACTCTTCTGCTTTGCAGAGTACAAATAGTGGACACGCAGTTATAACTCAACAGCATTTCAAGTGTCAAGTATGTCCTATACTGTGACATTTTAATTTTTATTACCAGTACAAAGCCATCATGTCAAAACTAGAAAGGAAGACAAAAAGGGAACTTTGATGATCATGCTTTTAAGGCATAGTAGAGTGTGGATTATTTTGTTATCAGATTAGATTGCAAAGCATTGTGTTTCTTATGCAAAGACGATATACCCGTGTTAAAACTGCAGAATATATCTCGACACTACCAGATCACTCATCACAATATTTTCAGCATTCAGAAAAATTAGAAAATTTAAAAGAAAATACCTCATCACAGCAGAATTTCTTCATAAAAATAGAAGTGAAAATGAGCTATAACCAAAAACGTTTCGCTTTTTAGCTGAGCAAGGGAAGTCATTTACTGGTGGTTATATAATTAAATTGTGCTTGCTGCAAAATCTGAAGAAATGAGTCCCAAGAAAATAAACTTATCTAAGGCTACAAACTGTGATATGCAGATGACACAACCTTGCTTGCTGAAAGCAAAGATGACTTGAAGCACTTACTGATGAAGATCAAAGAATACAGTCTTCAGTGTGGATTACACTTCAACATAAAGAAAACAAAAATTCCCACAACTGGACCAATAAGCCACATCGTGGTAAATGGAGAAAATATTGAAGCTGTCAAGGATTTAATTTTATTTGAATTCATAACCAATGCTCATGGAAGCAGCAGTCAAGAAATTAAACAACGTATTGCATTGGGCAAATCTGCTGCAATAGACCTCTTTAAAATGTTAAAAAGCAAAGATGTGACTTTGAGGACTGCCATGGATTGAACTGTGTCTCCCCCAAAATACGTGGCAACTTGGCTAGGCCATGATTCCCAGTGTTGTGTGATTGTCCACCATTTTGTCATCTGATGTGATTTTCCTATGTGTTGTAAATCCTACCTCTATGATGTTAATGAGGCAGGATTAGAGGCAGTTATATCAATGAGGCAAGACACAATCTACAAAATTAGGTCTATCTTAAATCCAGTCTCTTTTGAGATATAAAAGAGAGAAGTGAGCAGAGAGACAGAGGGATCTCATACCACCAAGAAAGTAGTGCCAGGAGCAGAGTGTGTCCTTTGGACCTGAGATTCCTGCACTGAGATGCTCCCAGACCAAGGGATGACTGATGACAAGGACCGTCCTCCAGAGCTGACAGAGAGAGAAAGACTACCCCTGGAGCTAGTGCCCTGAATTTGGACTTCTAGCCTCCTAGACTGTGAGAGAATAAATTTTTCTTTGTTAAAGCCATCCACCTGTGGTATTTCTGTTATAGCAGCACTAGATAGCTAAGATAAGGACTAAGGTGCAACTGACCCAAGGCATGGTTTTGTCAGTCGCCTCATATGTATGTGAAAGCTGGAAAATAAATAAGGAAGACCGAAGAAGAATAGATGTCTTTAAATTATGGTGTTGAAGATTAATGTTGAATATACCATGGACCACCAGAAGAACCAACAAATCTATCTTGGAAGAAGTACAGTCAGAATGCTCCTTAGAAGGGAGGATGGTGAGACTTCATCTCAGGTACTTTGAACATGTTATCAGGAGGAACTAGTCCCTAGAGAAGGCAATCATACTCTGTAAAGTAGAGGGTCAACAATAAAGAGGAGGACCCTCAAGAAGATGGATTTATACAAGGACTGTAACAATGGGCTCAACAGCAAAGACTGTGAGGATGGTGCAGGACCGGGCAGGGTTTCATTCTATTGTGCATGGGGTTGCTATGAGTCAGAACAAACATGAAGACACCTAATAACATTAGCCTCTTGGTGAGAAAATTTGCTCAAAGAGTTGAGAATATTGAGAGCAACATCAATAGTCATTTAAAATACCAGGCAAATGATTTGGAGCGGTTTTCCTTGGCTCTTGATAAATCGACATATGTTAAAGATAGTGCTCAATTTTTGTTCTTTATTCAAGGGGGCAATATCAAGTTTGAAGTGAATAAAACATTAGCCTCTATGAATAGCCTACATGTAAACACTATGGGAAGAATATTTTCAAAGTAGCTGAGAAAACACTAATTCAGTACTACCTGAAATGGAATCTGCTAAGATGTGTTAAAACTGATACTGGTAAATATATACATGCAGCAGAAAAATTCATAGCTGGACAAATATTGGAAGCTTGTGAAAATGTAAGGTGCTTAAAGCCTGTGATTATTCATCAGCAGGTACTTTGTAAAAAATGCAGAATCTACCACGTGCTATTGGACCAGCAGTGTCAATAGTGAACGTCATCATTCTCAGTTCTAGTCACAGTTTTTTAGCCAAAAAAATTCCATGATTTTTTGTTAGAAATAGAAACTGAATATTCTGACTTGCCTTATTACACAGAAGTTTGATGGTTTAGCCGAGAGACATTTTTTTGTGTGTGTGATTTTTTGAGCTGGGAGCCAATATTGAAATTTTCTAAGTGAGAAGAATCATCATCTACCTTTATCATCAATGGTTAAGTGCCTTCCAAAGGCCAGAGCCTTGAAAACCCTATGGAGCAGCTGTCCTCTGCACAGATGCGGTCGCCATGAGTCAGAATCCACTCTACAGCAACTAGCAACAAAAGCAACTACAATGACTTTGAAAAGTATTTTTTGCTGCACACTTGACCGTGTTTCTTAATGAACTCAACCACAAATTGCAAGGCAAAACAGCACTTATGTAAGAAACTTATACTGTGGTAAAGCCTTTTAGACAAAAACTAACATTATTTGAATCACAAGTAATGTCAAGCTATTTATACATTTCCCATGCTCTCAAAGGTTAAAATAAGGAGCACGGTCTCCATTCATACACAAATATGCTGTGGATATATCTTCCGGAGTTGAAACTACAGTTCTGGTTACATTTTTGGAACTTGATGCAAGTGGGAAGAAAATTTCCATTGTTCAAAAATCCACTCAGCTGTGCAATTGAGGAACTTCTGCCTAACCTTCAGGTGGAAGTTGATAATTTGCCATGTAATCATATACTAAGAGGCAAATATCAAAAGAAAAATCTAATAAAATTCTGTAAGTGTCTTCCAAGTGATAAACATGCTCAACTAGAATCATATGCTAATGGACTGATATTAGTATTTGGTAAGACCTGTCTACCTTAAAGGACTTTCAAATATGAAATACACAAACTTTTATAGCACATTTTACAAATCAGCATGAATAGATAAACATTTGCAATCACTTCTGGGAATAAAACCAAAAAAACTACACCCATTGCCATCCAGTCGATTCTGACTCATAGTAACCCTATAGGGCAGAGTAGAGCTGCCCCACAGGGTTTCCAGGGAGTGGAGCAGCTGAGGGTTGGAACCGCTGACCTTTCAGTTAGCAGCCAAGTGCTTTAACCATTGCACCTCCAGGGCTCCTACTGAACCTATATGACAGGTATTACACAAATTACTTGGAACCCTAGCATGAACACGTTTTAGTTTAAAACCTGTAAAATTTATACAATAATACCTCTCATATAAAGTAGTGCAAAAAATGAGCCAGGATTCAGAGTAATACCTATGTATTGCTAGATTTTTTAGAAAATGATGCCCCATCCATCTCAAGATACATTTTCTGAATTTAGGGATCAGATCAGGAACTGTCATCATTGCAAGAGGAATGGGAGGGATGCACGTGTGTGTCTGTGTGTGTGTATTTGGAAGGTGTTATGGATTGAATTATGCTCCCCCAAAATATGCCTATGATTATAATCTCCGGTGGGAATGAGCTGTCTTTGTTATGTTAATGAGACTGTAGGATGTATCTTAAATCAATAACTTTTGAGCTAAAAAAGAGATTAAACAAGCAAGTGAGAGAAGCAGAGACGTAGGAAGAGACATACCAAGCCATGTGAAGATCTCCCAGGAGCAGAAACTCAGAAAAGACAAGGACCATCCTCCAGAGCCCACAGAGAGGGAAAGCCTTCCCCTGGAGCCAGCAGCCTGAATTCGGACTTCTAGCCTCCTAAACTGTGAGAAAATAAACTTCAGTTTGTTAAAGCCACGCATTTGTGGTATTTCTGTTATAGCAGCACTAGATAACTAAGACTGAATTGTTGCATTCACAATAAAGGAGATCTGGAAATGATGGAGTAGGGTAGGGAGGACTGAGAGGTGCAGTTTTCCCTCTGTTTATCCAAACTGCCATTCTGAATTGTGGAGGAGACACTCACACGCCCTCAGGGGTTCAGGGCTATTTGCTACTGTGGAATGCAGTGAGCCTTTCAGTACTTTTTCCATTTTTTATTAGAGGGAACTAGAGAGTAAAGGAGGATATAGGCCATTGCAGGCCGATTTCCATAGACTGCCTCAGAGAAAGGATGTATCCTGAGAAAATATCCCCTTATGGGTTTCTAACACAACAGAATCAATATATTGTTGAAGGAATAAAGGACTTTTTGACACTCAACACCCTCTCCACAGACACACATCAAAGATGGGTAGTCTCAGATCACATGGTCTCTTTCTTTGTTGTGTTACTTTGCCTTTAATTATTTTTTGTTTTAAATTATTAAATAAGCAAAAAAAAAAAAAAAAAAAAAGTCAAATACTACCAAGTTCCAAAAACCAAACCTGTTGTTGTTCAGTTAATTCCAACTCATAGTGGCGCTATAGGACAGACTAGAACTGCGCCAGAGGGTTTCCAAGGAGCAGCTGGTAGATTCGAATTGCCAAACTTTTAGTTAGCAGCCAAGCTCTTAACCACTGGGCCACTAGAGCCCCACAATACCAAATTATCTGTGAGAAATAATGAAAATGGCCTCCTCGCCTACCATGCCCCCAGGAGTGACCACTGTTCACATGCTGGTGTACAATTTCCAGAACCCTTCTGTAAATACACACACTAATGTAGTAGTTTTTTTAAATCATAGTTTCCTATGGCATCGACTCTACAACAACAAGTTTCGTTTGGTTTTTTTGGATGTATATTACCTGCTACTTGTTCTTTTCACTCAATGATCATGGACGTCTTCCCACATACACAGATCCACCTCTCTTTCCTTTTTTTTTTTTCTTCAAGTGTCTATGTAGTATCTTGGAGCCCTGGTGGCACAGTGGTTAAGAGCTCGGCTGCTAACCAAAAGGTCGGCGTTTCAAATCTACCAGCCACTCCTTGGAAACCCTATGGGGCAGTTCTACTCTGTCCTATAGGGTCACTATGAATTCACAGTAACGAGTTTGGTTTTTGGTATGTAGTATCTTATGGTTTTGGATATGGTGTAAATTATTTAACTCTATCTACTTATGTTCATTTTGGTTGTCCACAGTACATTACAGTTAAAAAGTAATAATCTGAACAGACCATACTTGTGCATATAGCCCTGTTCACCTGGGTGCACATTTAAATCTATTGGATTGGTTCTTACAAGCAAAATTTCAAGAATAAAGGGTATTTGCAATTGAGATAAGATTTTCAGAGCTTTTAATATCAACTGTCTACATAAATGTTAGGAAAAAAATCTGTAAGAAAAACTTAAAGTCCACAAAGACTATTCCTGTGAATATCTGTGGATATAATTTTGATAGTTTTCTTTTTTTTTAAGGAAGATGTGCATGTAACTATTAAAACTCAAAAAAATGGAGTACGTAATTGAAGAAAAATCCCTTGTTACCATTCTAATTTTTTTCAGTATCACATTTTTCAAGATCTACTTTTTCCTTAAAAACTTATAGTTTTTATATCTTTAAGGTTTCATTTCTAAATCTGAGAATATTTTTTAAATATAGTGATTATAGTCTTGAAAATAGGAATACCACACATCAAGAACATTGTATTTTACACATTGAGAATAGTACAAACCGTATTTGAGAAGACTTCTTTTAGATAATTCACAATATTTGTATTAATTTTATCTCAAGACAAATTTTATTTAGAGTGTTATCATATTTACTTCTGGTGCCAAAAATATCAAATATTCTAGAAAATGTTTAGTTGGTTTCTACAGAAACTATTTCGTTGTCACTGGAGCTGTTATTATAGCATTCGTATTACATTCATTTGAGATTATATCCTCCTGAAATGTAAACTGTTTTTATAATTTTTTTTTTTTGGTCTAATTTATTTGTACCACTCCCAGCTTCAACCACTGAACTAAATCAAGGCATCAAACGTGAGTTTCATTTATTTTTTTGGAGGAAGAACTTGCAAAATTGTGTATGATGAAAAGGTTTTAAGTACTGTTTAAAGAGAGAAAAAAATTGTGTGGCGTATTTTTAAAGTGTGCACTCACACACAAAGTACTGGAGTTGAAAGGAGAGAAAAAAGAGTAAAAGTTCATTGGAACCCAGTGATTTATAGGGAAAGGCACAGAGAGCTCACAGAAAAACCAAAGGGGGGAAGTGGTCGGACATTGGGTCAAATCTCCATTCACATGTTGTGTAATAAAAGGCGGACTGCAGCCTTTCAGCCTTGCTCGTACTCATAGACAGTGGCGATTGCAGAGCAAGACTAAAAACAGGATTTAGCATAAATCCACCACAGGAAGTGAACAGTTGTACTGGCAAATAATTAGCCAGGAAACATTTTAAAGCAGCATCAGGATGCGTCCGTGAGCTTTCAAACTCTCAATGCATTTGTGATCATGAAAACATAATTAGTTCTCAGCGACTGTAATTTTTGTGTGTGTTTATTGTAGTATAGTTCTTTTCCCCTCCTTTCTTTTCACAAGCAGGCCTTATTTTTCCTGTCCTAATTTAGCAGCCCCGGAGAGGGTTTTGAAGTCTCAAGGGAGGGTTTTAGAATGTTCTCTTTTTTTCTCCTGCTGATGCTTTTTTATTGCAAGGTGGATGGTGTTTATTTTGCACAGCTAACAAGTGAGTTCAAAGCAACACGTTGCTCTTGAACTCCTGCCAGATTCCCAAAGCTGAAAGCCCCCCTGCGAGGCAGAGCCGACCTGTACTAGCAAAGCCTGACTAATTTGCAAAGGAATGTCAAAATGACTGGTGCACCGCATTTTCCATCACCCGCTTCATTTGACACTTAAAGGAAAGCTAAATGGGAGTGTAAAAGGAAGGAAATTCATTCAAGGCAGCACACCCCATAATGTGAACTGGTCTCACAAGAGAACGCAAGCTCTTCGCTGAGCACTTCCCATTTTCGTCTTCCTGATCTCTGCCGCGGTTACGCTTAATAAGGGCTGCAAATAAACATTCTATTTTTGTTCTCACATCATCCATATTAGGAGGAAATGCTGTCATTAGCCTTGTCTTTGAAAATCGTTGTGTTAATATGTCTGCATGAGGCTCCCTCAGCCGATTTAGTCAAAGAGTGGCCCCATGTAGACAAACATACAGCTCAGGCAACTATTTCTCTCCCTTCAGCACTCTAAAAAATCATTCCATCAGAACTAAGAGAGCTATGTTTACAAGAAAATACACGTTTTTGTTGGAGAAGACAGGACTGATAGAGCTCTAATGCATTTAACTCAACCCACAAAGTCCTACACTGGACATTGGAAAGCATAATTAAGAGATAATGTTTGAAAATTCGATGCATCTCACATAATGCTGAAACAAAGTTTGCAGAGCTAGTAAGGGCCAAATATGAAATTTAGATTTAATTCAGTCTGATTCTAACCTCTGTGTCTTGTTGTATTTTGTAATCTCAAGCTTTATTTAAAACTTACACTGAAAACATCTCTTGACATATTCTCCCCAACTAAGATCATTTACAAATCATTTCCCTGAGCATTGACCCTAGAAATGTATTAATATTCCTAATTGTTTTCCCAATAAGTTTACCATGATTTTTAAAAATTGCCTAGGTGAACAGGAATCTCGCCTTTAAAGATTTCTTCCCTTGCGTCAGTTTTCACCATGGATTTCTTCAACGTTAACCACACACTTGCCATCGAGTTGATTCTCACAGTGACCCCATGAGTGTCTCAGTAGAACTGTGCTCCATAGAGTTTTCAATGGTTGATTTTTTTTTTGGATGTAGATTACAAGACTTTTTCCAAGGCGCCTCTGGGTGGACTCAAATCACCACACTTTCGATGGTTTGAGCAGCCAAGTACATTAGCTGTTTGCACCACCCAGAGACTTCTTCGTCCCCCGTACCCTTTACCTACACTGAACTCCATATCTGAACAAGCACTTGGCTGTTAAAAGTCTACCTTATCTCTGTTATCAAAATATGAGATAATCTGGAGTTCAAACTTCTAACAACGCCTCAGTTGTCTGGAAGTGAGTTATGAGGGTTCGGTCATGCTGTAGTTCTCAAAAAAGTGAGTTAATGTCAAACTGAGTGGCATGCTGATGAAGAACGAAGGCTGCAGTCAGACAAACCTAGGTTTGGACTACAAATGGTGGACTGACTAGTTATATGGTTATGACCAATTAATGAACCTTCGAAGCCTTACTTAGCTTATTCATGTGTAATAAGAGACTAATGACTGTGCTCCACAGTTCTCAGTGGTTGATTTTTTTGGAGTAGATTGCAAGACCTTTTAACCAAGACACTTACCTTGTAGTTTTTTGTGCTCAGTATAGTGAGTGGCAAATAGCAAACTCTCAATAAGTGTTCCAAACCCAAAACCAAACCTGTTGCCATTGAGTTGGTTCTGATTCATGGTGACCCCATGTGTGCAGAGTAGAACTGACCTTTCAGAAGCAGATTGCCAGGTCTTTCATCTGAGGCACCTCTGGGTGGGTTCAAACCACTAACTTTTCTGTGAGTCGTTGAGCGCTTAAATCTTTGCACCACACAGGGACTCTTCAATAAATGTAGTGACTGCAAAATCATAACATTTGGGAAACGATATGTTGCAAGAATCAGGAATCCCCTTAAGCAGGCTTAAAAAACAGGAATTAACTTATTTTATGGAACAAGAGTCTACAGGAATGGCAGGCTCCAGGTTTGGCAACATCAAGTCTCCTGCTTTGTCTTGGCAGTGCTCTTGGCCCTGCCGTCTTCTCTGGTTAGTTTGTCTTCAGGCTGGCTCTCCTTGTGGTTGCTAAATAGCTGCCAGCAGCAACTGGAATATCCAACTTTTTTGTTGAAGTCTAGCATAAGATAGAAGAAAGTGTTCCCTCAACCATGGAATAAAACTTCTCCCTGAAGCATGTCTGGGGGCAACTTAAACTTGGCGCCCATCCGATATGGCATGATGGCAGTCCCCAGGGAAATATTTTGCTTTGTCTTAAGTCTAGTTCCCTAAGCCACTTTCTAGAAAGGGGGATGAGGCTTCCATGGTTGGCTTATGCCAATGAGGATTTCACCCTGGGGCTAAAGATGGAAGTCATCATCCCCTGAGTCACATGGGCTAGAAGCAGGAAGGTGAGTTCAAGGACCAAGTGGGAGTTCTGATAAGAAGGCTGAAAGGAAGGGTGGGTCTATCAGTCAAGGTCCCCAAAGGACGGAAATGTATACTCAAACTAATGAAGTTCTAATTACAAAATGAGGCGGGGTGTTCCTTTCCAGTAACAACAGTCAGGAGCTGTTACCATCCCTAAACCTGAGGGAAAAGGGAGAAAGTAGTTACTGAAAGCCAGGGGAAAAAAAAGGACCATGTGAATAAAGCAGCCTGACAGAAGGTGTGACCTTTATCAAGGGACTCAACCAGCCCTGACCCACCCTGAACAACCTCACAGGGGTGACTTGTAGGAATTGCTGTGGAATCACTCTCTTCCCATTCTCCAGTCTCCTGCCATTGTCTCCTATAGGTGGAATACAACTAGCCCCAAGAAGTCCTGGGGCTCACTAATGCTGTTCATAGATGTCAGCTTCCGGAGACACAGACAGAGGAGAGACAAATGGAAGATATCCAGGACAGGAAGATAGGGCAGGCAGTTTTCACACGCACAACCAAGAGAGTGCATAATTATTCTGTAAGACAGAACAGTAATGCCAAAGAAAGAAGCAGGAAGGAAGAAACAAACAGAAGTATTAGAAAAGTGTGCAGGTCTGGAAAGAGAGGTAAAAAGCCCTTAGTAAACAGAACAGAAAATAGATTAAATATCCAAAACTTAACCGTGATGTAAAAGGATTGCACGTTTTGCTAAGGAAAAAAGGAAGGGTATTTTCAGTGTCTATAGAAGGCAATCAAAGGCACACCCTACTGGAAAGAAATGCATTAATTCATTCTGCAAATACTGCAAAGTGCCTACTCTGAAGGGCGATAGAGGGAGGTACTTAAACGCTGGAATTTGGGGCTAGTTTCTCTGGTTTCAAAGCTTAAAGGCACGACTTACTAGCTGTACAACCTCAAATTGCTTCAATTCTCTGAGTCTCTGTTTCCTCACCTATCAAGTGGGGCTGTTAACATTACTTGTCTGTTAGGACTGATTGAGAGTTAAATGAGCCAAGACATGTAAAGCACTTTGAACAGCGTGGCATATACTGAGTGTCCAATAAACGTTAAAAACTACCAGTTGCCGTCGAGTCAGTTCTAACTCATGGCAACCTCGTGTGTGTCAGAGTAGAACTGTGTTCCATAGGGTTTTCAATGGCTGGTTTTTCAAAAAGTAGATCTCCAGGCCTTTCTTCCGAGGCACCTCTAGGTGGACTCAAACCTTCACCCTTCTGGTTAACAGACAAGCGCATTAACTATTTGCACCACTCAAGGATTCCTCAATAAATGTTAGCATTTCTTATTACCTTGTATTACCTTGTACTGGGCATTGTGCTAGGTGTTCTTTTAAATCTTATTGTCATAGGATTTACTTTCTAGTGGAGAGATATAAGGCCTATAAATAAATGAGCATAACAAAATGTTATAGGTGGTATGATAATAGTTTGTCCATGTACAGATGGTGTCATGGATTGAATTGTGTCCCCCAAAAAATGTGTGTAGCAACTTGGCTAGGTCATGATTCCCAGTATTGTATGATTGTGTTATCTGATGTGATCTCCTTACGTGTTGTAAATTCTATCACCGTGATGAGGTTATACCGATGAGGTTTACAAGATTAGATAGTGTCTTACTCCAATCTCTTTTGAGATATAAAAGAGAGAAGTGAGCAGAGACACACGGGAACCTCACATCACCAAAGAAGCAGTGCTGGGAGCAAAGTGTGTCCTTTGGACCTAAGGTTCCTGCGCTGAGATGCCCCCAGACCAAGGGAAGACTGATGCATCACAAGGACCTTCCTCCAGAGCAAACAGAGAGAGAAAGCCTTCTCCTGGAGCTGATGCCCTGAATTTGGACTTACAGCCTACTGGACTATGAGAGAGTAAATCTCTCTTGTGGTATTTCTGTTATAGCAGCACTAGATGACTAAGACAGATGGGTCACGGAGAAAAAAACAGTCAATTGGTTTAGACCAGAAGTTTATACACGGGGTAATCTTTGACCTGAGTCTTCAATGAAGATTCAGTATTTGTCAGGCAGGTTGGGGCTGGGTAAAAAGGATATATATGTGTGTGTGTGTGGGTGTGGGTGTGTATGTGTATGTATATATATGTATACGTATATATATATATACAAGTTTACACCATACTATATTTGATCCATGTAAAGATGGCTTTGAGATAGTAAGAAAAAAATGTTTCTCTATTCAGTTTATGAAGAATAAAAACCGCCTGACATTTTTTAAAAGAGATTTTTTGATTTCAGGAAATGGTTAATCTTATTTAAAATCACCAGTTTCAATCAATTTAAGATTCAACTATGTTTAAAGTTCATGTAGGTGCAATAGCTCATCTTTACAATTCAGGATCAAGTGTCATGCAACTGAGTAGCAACTAGGTAAATTATAATTTCACAGTCTCACATCAATTCATTCCACGTAGCACAACTTCACTCAGTGATAAAGACTGTATAGACAGTCATCGTTTTTCCCACCCTCTTCCTAGCTTACACATACTTTTTTCTTAAGACCATTGCAGGAGCTATTTCTCTCAAGATTCTTGGTTCTCGGGAAAGGATTAACTTTTCTGTACGGACCTCTGATAATCAGGCTCTAGTCTATATTGCTCTTCTCACATAAATCAAATAACTAATTCAGTGATTTTTTTTCATATATCCATAACGGAATGCTAAGCGAATTCATTTCTGTGATATTCAGTTTAATAAGCAATTATTGGATGCCTGTGATGTGCTAGCAATGGGATAGCAGGATGACTAAGACAATGAGGTTATCTATGAAGGGTTCACAAATGTGTGAACAAATGTGAACACATATATAATGGATACACACATACTTGAAACAGGAATGGTATGGGGGCTCAGGAATCAGGGAAAATTCCAGAACACAGAATGGCATCTGAGTGATACTTGAAGGCTGAGTAGCAGCTCACCATGCAAACAAGGTGGAGAAAAATATTTCAGCGAATGCCAAGAGCTTAAGCAAAGATGTCTAAGTTTAAAAATGCATGATATGTGCAGGAGATGGACGTAAATTTGCTGAAGACTAGGGCACATGGGAATCTGGATTGGAGTCTCCTCCCCCACCCTGCCTTGTATTTCATGTTACAAAGTCTGGCCTTTAAGTAGTGAAGAGGCTTTAATAGTCATTAGTCACCAAACCAAATGAACACAGATCAGATTTTTGTTGCAGAAAGAAAATTTGGGTCATGCTACCAGGGAAGCTTGGGGGCAGAGAGAGTAGTCAGAAGGCTCTCTGGGAGAGAAAGTAAGAACCTGAATCAGGATCCTGGTGTGGAATAATGTAATAAATGTGACACATTCGAAAGATGTTTCTTGGTGAACAGACACATTTGATGAATTAGGGCAAGGAAGAAGATAAGGGTGGCACTGCTATTTCATTCTATGCATTCTAGCCTTCCATGCAGGAGACCCGGGTTGAATTCCTGGTCAGTTCACCACAAGCATAACCACCATCCGTCAGTGGAGGCTTGTGTGTTGCTATGATGCTGAACAGGTTTAGGTGGAGCTTCCAGACTAAGGCCGACTAGGAAGTGCTGGTGATCCACTTCCAAAAGTCAACCAGTGAAAACCCTGTTGATCTCAATGGTCTGATGTGGAACTAATCATGGGGATAGCACAAGACCGGAGGCATTTCGTTCCATTGTGCATGGAGTCGCATTGAGTCGGGGCCAGCTGGACTGCAGCTAACAACAGGATCCATGCTTCCTAAGAGATTGAGGTCAGCTGTCACATATGTATTTATATCTCCCAGACTTACATCTTCAGGACAGACACACATTATCCAACGTCTAACTATTATCACTACCTGGATGCCCTGTAAGCACCTCAAAGTCAACAGATTCAATTAAAGCAGAAATTATCAACTTCTCTAAATACATTTCTCGGCTCTACTCTGCCACTCATAAGGTGGTACCTCTCAGGAGTCACCATGAGTCCTTTCTCCTATCTCCACCCATCCACTTAATCACCAAGTCTGCTTGATTTTTACCCTTGAAGTAGTATTTAAAGCACCTGTTCTCGCCTTTCTGTCAATGTTATTAACTACCTGAGAGCCATTCCTTAGACTCTACTCCTACTTTTATCCCATTTACTTTATCAAAAACCCTGCCAATTTTATTTCCTAAGAATTCAATGTAATTCTGCCTTTGTTTAGGCCATCATCATTTCTCAGTTTTATTGCTTTGTAGCTTCCTCACCAGTTGGCTTCCTCAGCATTTCTCACCTCGTCTATTAAGACACCTCTAACTGGTTTTTCTGCCTCCCATTCAGTCCATCTTCCACTCCTTCCTCTGAGCAAGTTATCTAAAACACACATCTCCCCACGGCACGCCTCTGCTTACAACCATTCGGTGTCTCTTTGTCACCAACAGGATGAAGGCCAAGCTCTTTAGCAGGACTAGTGAAGCCTGCTAAGATCAAGCCTCCACCCTCTTCTCTCTACCATCAACTGCCACCACTCCTTGCTTCACTAAGTAGTTTCTAATTACATACATTAGCATAACCATAAATACAAGTTACTGAAATCAAGGCTTTTTAGTCATTTCCTGTTCTTTTATGCACAACCTGTGGTTCTTCGATACCTCTAATTATTGAATTAGAATATATTACAACATTCTCTAAAGGGTACACAGTAGTCAAGTAGCTCTTTTAGATAATGAAAATCACAAATGTGGTTCTAGAGCTCTGTATTAAGATACTTAAACTTTAATAACATTTCCACTTTTGAATTACAGAGCAATTACTATGGTTCAAGTTAATCTGGTTATTTCAATCCTGGGAAATAATGATATTAATAATGATGGTAACTACCATCTACTGAGAACCAGTAATGCCCCAAATGTTGCTGAATACTTGGTCTACATTATCTCAACAGACCTCAAAGTGTATATCATTTTCCCCATTTTACAGATGAATAGACTAAATCTCAATGACACTAAGATTCTTTCCCAAAACAGCCATGCCAAAGCAAAGATTCAACCCCAAATTTCTCTGATGCTAAGCTCATTTTCTTGCAACCACAAGGTATTATTAATAAAAGTTTATTAAATGGGTGAATGAGTAAGTGAATTATAATAATAAAGTATAAAGTTAGCCTTAATTCTATACCAAAATTTATGCTTTTCTTCCCCTTATTTTGTGTAAAGGGATTCTCCAAAGTTTAAACATTTACAATAATGCTCAAAGAGTATTAACATAATGTTTAATTTTGCCCTTGGTTGTAGAAATTTCCATTTAAATTAATTGCATATCAGAAAGCAATCTTAACCACATCTGAGCATCTACTTGTACCAAGCTTCATGTAAGCCTCAGACAATTAAAAACTTGCTCAGGGAAGACTTTGTTATCTGTTCCCTAACCCCAACACAGGCACGTACATAAGATTATATTCCTGTATTGTAAAATATTGCAATAGACTATATAATATTGCATCATTTTTTAACAGTTGTAATTTAGCTAGTTTTTCTCTATTTCTTCAGGAATGTCTTCCACAAAGTGACTAAGAAGCCCACAAAAGGAGAGAATTTATCTTTCTTCTTCATATGGCTTCCTATCATCTAGCCTGGTGCCTGGCACAGTGTGTATGTTTTATATCTGTCCAATGAAGGATTGTATACACTAAAGAAGCAATGAATATGGATATGCAAAAATACCTTCAGTGTTAAACCAAACCTAGCCCATTGCCTTTGAGAGGATTCCTACTCATAGCAACCCTATAGGACAGAGTAGAACTGCCCCATAGGGTTTCCAAGGCTGTAATCTTTATGGAAGCAGATTGCCACATCTTTCTTCCAAAGAGCTGCTGGTAGGTTTGAACTACCGACCTTCTGGTTAGTAGCCAAGTGCTTAACCGCTGCATCACCAGGGCTCCTTTCTCTCAATGTTAGCAATCATCAAATACAGATCACAGGAATTTAGGGAGGGAAGAGGTTGAGAAAGGTAAAAATCGAGTTGTAAAGGACCATGGATGCTGTGCTAAGGAGTCATGGACAATAATTAGCAGGAAGTACAATGACTAAAACAATGTATTGTAACAGTAGATAATCAATTAATTTCCTTGAAGTTCCTAGTTATATAAGCTTTTTAAAATAGCTGCATGAACAATTTTGAAAATTCTCCTGATAACCGCCTCATTTTTTTTTCATTTACTATTTTGTAGATAAAAATTGTAACCACATTTAAGCTTTCTGTAAGATACCATTCACATTGCTCTCTCAGAGAACTTTTCCAAATCTCTGCACTCAAGAGATGAATGGCCTTTGTAGTCACAGCTCTTCATCTTACCATTCCTGGTTTGACCTGATGTACAAGATGAGACTGGGGAACGGAGTGTGATCAAGAATCATGCAGGAGGACTTACGTTCTCTAAGTGATGCCATAGTTCAGTGTGTGACCCTAGTACTCCACAGCATGTTTTTGCCTTTTCTAAATGGGTGATTGAGAGCTTGACATAACTAACGCCATGATGAACCTATAAGTTTTTTTTTCTTTTTTGCCTGCCTTCTCCTTTCTGCGTGCTGTTGTTAATGACTTTGTTTTGCTATATCTGGCCACCTGAGACTTATGACCCCCACAGGAAGATTAGAGCCCAGATGTCCGACATGTATATCTTTAGACTGATAAGATGTCTGGCATATATCTCTTTCTCTGATAAAGAGTCCCTTGTAATTATCTTGGAATGAATAACTCATCCTGTCATGCTATCTGTGGGCTACGAAGACCCTTCTAACCTTTGTAAAAGTCATATATAAACTCTAATGTAAAATTGTCTTTCAGGACTCCGTGGAGACAACCTGTGTTGCTGTTGGATTCCCCATTGGTGATCACCTCCTAAACACACTTTCTATCTCTTTCTAACTTGGAGTATGTTTCATTGGCTCGACTGCTCCAGAGCATAGACCCTCTTCGGGCAACAAATGTATGGCTGGCGGGAATGGCACATGTAGAGTTGGCCTCATTTTCTTTACGTTAAAAGTTAGCCAGTCATGAATTGAAAATCACCTTGTGGAATCCAGCAACTTAATTTTTTACCTTTTACATTTTTATCATAAGTGTAGGAACCAATGGTCACAGAATAAACTTGTAGAAAGCATGAGATTCTGGTACAGAAAAAAATTAACTTCCTCTTTCAAATCACAAAATTATGGGTATAACACTCAGCTAGTCAGTTGTTTCCCAGGGCCTCAGTTGACTAATCTTTAAAATGTGTGCCTTGACTACTGTGGTAGCCAATATCCCAGGTGACTCAGTGATTCCCACCTCTTAGGTTCACAGTCTAATGCAGTCCTCTCCCACATTGTACCATCTTTGTTCTGTGTGACTAACAGCATACAGCAGAAGTGATGATATGTTACTTCTGAGATTAGGTTATAAAAAAAACTATGACTTTTGTTTTAGGCTTTTTCTCTCTCTCTCATCTGGGAGAAATCAGTTGCCCTGTCATGAGAACATTGAATTAGCCTTCGGAGAGGCCCATATGACGAGAAATTGAAGCCTCTGGCCACAAGCCATGTGAGTGAACTTGGAAGCAGATCCTTCAGCTTAGTTTTGAGCAAATAAATTGATCATCTACTGTTACAATACATTGTGTTAGTCATTGAACTTCCTGCTAATTATTGTCCATGACTCCACAGCACAGCATACGTGGTCCTTTACATTTGGATTTTTACCTTTCTCAACCTCTCTCACTCTCTAAATTCCAGGGATCCATATTTGATAACTCCTAACATTGGAAGTATGTTTGTGTATCAATATTCATTGATTTCTTGAATTCATTACCCCCAGCTGACATCTTAACTGAAACTTATAGAGAGACCCTGAGCTAGAACCAACTAGCTAAGCTCCTTCCACATTCCTAAAATCTCAGAAACTGAGAGATAATAAATGTTTATTGTTTCAAGTTGCTAAAGTTAGGGATAATTTCTTACAAAACAATAGATAATTATATACCTATCTGTCACAATTCTTAGGAGGATAAAAGAAAATACTCAGAATAATGACAACAAAAGTGTTATCTGAAGGTCAACATATCATCATGAGTAATTCCAACTCTCACTAATTCTGATAGTAGGCAGGATGCCCCAAGTGTCTAAAGAAAGATTTCAGCATAAAGATTTTTTCCCTGAAAACGTTCTCCTCAAATTTAAGTAAAATAAAAAATCTCTAACATATCATATGCTGCATTCATTATTATGGCCAACCTCCAATTCACTTTGTATTCCCTTCACAATGAAAATCAAACTGTAGTAATTGGCTTTCATAAGCAATAAAAAGAAATGTTTACTTTTTCTCACTAAGTAGATATTACTTTCTAGCACTATAAAGATAAAGATCATGCTAGAATAAAAAATATCAGTGTTACATTCATAATTTCAGCATGCACTTTAAAACTGATCCAATGTGTGACCACCACATATGCATAGCCAGAAATATCCCTGAGAAATATATATCTCTTAAAAAGGCAAACGTTTTGGCATGGTTTTTCCTTACTGAAGCTGGTAGTATCTCTAGCAGTTAGTCACTCTATAGGAAAAAAATTATGTCATTATCTAAAGTAACTTTGGGATGAAGAATTGTGAAAACAGCAGTTAAAGCTTCTTAGCTTTAATTTCGAAGATTAACATATTTCAGAAGTGATTTAAACTCCAGGATTAATATATTTCTGAAAGTAGTTAAAAGAAAAACATTTCTGGCAATAGATTGTCTACAACAATGTATGCCTAATTTATGACTCATTTTCCACATGAAAAAAAGTTTTGACAAACACATTCAAAAAAAGAAAATGTAATAAATAAACCAAAACAATGGAAGTACTTTATAAAGCTGTAAAATACCATATAAATAGCAGGTATTATAATATTGCTAATGTTGTTTGGGAAGCAAATCATAAAGGGCATTTGAGAAAGTGTGTACAGTGAGAAAATAAAACCTACATAAAACAATGAAGGAGGAAACAGACTCAGTCATGTCAAGAGCAATGTCCTTCTTAACCACTAAGAAAAAACATTTTCATTAGAAGAACAGACTTAAGTGGTTTAACATTGGAAGACCATAATCCTCTGAAGGATGGAAATCTATGAAAAGATCTGTGAATAATAAAGGTATAGAATATAGAAAAAAGAAGAGGGTAGAACAAGGAAGAAAAAAATGAGTTAAATGATGCATCTTAACAATATGATTTGAATTTAAAACTCAGAACATCTGCTTTTTATGAAAATCTGAGTGGATTAGCTCATAATAAAAGAATATGTTGACTTGCATCTTCAATTTTAAGGAAGAAAGACTATTAGAAAAAAGAAGAAGAAAAACACCACCTCAAGGACAATAAAGTTTTCTCTGACTGAAAACGGGAGCTTCTTACAGGCTAATAGCAGCTATACGTACATCTTTCTGAGAGAATTTAAGTCATATATAGCGCATTTGTTGTTTTTGGTAATGAAAAATTGTCTGTATGTGTAAAAAAAAGTTTGATCTACGTTTGATCTTCTTTTCCAACCCTACCATTTAAGAATTTTACATGCTGAAAAGAAAGACCTCTTATGTGAAGAAATTTAATTTTTTTAATTAAATGGGCTTTCCAAATGGGTTATTAGAAATACTTAGTTTTCTGAAAAAGAAAACCTTAGACTCCAAAGTTTCATGATCTCCCAGTTTTCTTTTTCACTCAAGGCAATGAAGCATTCTTTTGGTAATAATTGCTAATAGACCATTTCTTCTCTGTAAAGACAACTTTAAATTGTATTTTCTGGGAATTGTATGACTTATTTTTATTAATTTCTGGGAATAAGACACATTACTATAAACTTGTTTAGGTTCTGGGAAAAAAAATACGTAGCATAACGTTTACTTCCTGAGAATATGGTTTTTCCCCTCTCTGTGAAGCAAAATTCTATTACCCGCAGATTCTTATTGGTTTCCTACATCTGGTTATATTTATCTTTGATTCTGCATCTAGCAAAATTATTATTCTCTAACTTGATGTTACAAATCACTATGATTATAATGCATCTGAATCCCCTTCCACATCTCACCCGGTTAAGAAAAACAGTTAACTTTTCTAGGACTCACAAGCATTGTAGCTACATTGTGTCTCATGTGCATCAGATCAGCACAAAGTGGAGACAAAGACATGACTAGAAAGAGAGTGCAAGCGAAGAGGGGCAGGACGGAGCAATCTAAACCATCAATTTCAGGCGCATAAAGGTTTTAACAGTTCGTCACCGGCATCGTTCCAGCCAGGCCTACAATCTCTAGCTATCCCAAGCACTGTGATGACTTGAATTTTCTACCTTACTATACCATCCAAATGACTGGATACTTGCCAAACTACAGCTTTGCTTTAGAAAGGGCTTCTCAAGTGAAGTGGAGAGTTAAGACAGTTACAGAGATAATTCAAGGCACACACACACAAAAATGCACTGAGAAAAACCTGCCTCTTTTTTTTTTTAACTTTATCAAAGTTGGTATTATCTACATGGGTAAAACTCATCATGCAATTGCTATATTATGCCTCCACAAACATTTTCTTTGTGGAGAGTAGACCTGACTTCATCCTGCTACTGACTACTGGCCACTTCTGAGTTTGTCTCCTACCAAAGTTTGTCAGATATATATCTGTGTTAACAAACAACAAAGACGGGTTTTCTGTTATCTGCATAACTCATTGTTAAGTATTTGGTGGAGTGGTTTTTTTTAAAGCCCAAGTAGTTTTGTTGACCATCATATAGACAGGGTATTTCATTTATATTCTATAAAGAACACCTACAGCCCTTGGCAAGAGTATTTAATAGTCCGTCTGAAAAATATTTGTTAAGAAAATATAATCTGATTTTTTGGTTTGTTTATTTTTGTAGTAGTAAAATTGACTCATCTCCTCCAAGGTGTTTTCATCACTGAAAGGACATCAATGATTTTTTTAAACATGAAAATGAACTGGAGATGTCAATAATTTCACAAACATGGAAATTAACTGGAAATAGAATAACTTAGGGATTCCACATAAGTCTCCTTTAGAACATAATAACCAGTCATGGTTTCCATATAAATTTTTAGTTCTCTAAAAATATTTATTGTACAAATTAAATATTTTTAAAATTTTAATTCATATAATAGAGCTTACTGTATGCTTGTTCTAAGTGTGATAGAAGTCCTCACAATATACGAGGTAAGAACTGTCTTTATTATCCCAGTCCATCATCGAGCATTGGTGGTAGTCACTAGGGATGTCCACAAATACTCTTGTGCTCTTCCTTCTAGACCCATAGTAAGTTGGGCAGGGACAAGTGACTTGTTTGACCAAAGAAATGTATGCAGAGGTAATGTGTGCATTTTCATGAAAAAGATTTCCATGCCGGTGTGTGATTCTCAGTAACTCTTCCCCACTGATTTAATAATCATCAAAGCTCTTATCAAGATAGTGTTTTCATCACTCTGTGTTCCAGAGTGATTATGATGAGTAAAGGTCCCCTGCAGAACAACTTGAATATGAAGAGTAAATGGGGGAGGGGGCGGTTTTTGGTTAAGTCACTGAGATTTTGGACTTCTTTGTTGCTGCAGCATAACCTTCTCCTGACTTACACACCAACTAGTTCTTACAGCTTACTGTTGTTGGTCTAGAACAGCATAAGCCTGATTTTTTGTTTGTTTGTTTGCTTGTTTGTTTGTTTTTTAAAAAGGAAGGAAGGGAGTGAGCAGGAAAGGGAGAGAGAACTGTGTTGCTGCTACTTCTTCTCACCTTTTCCTTCTTTCATTTTCCATCTTCCTGTGATAAATGTTGAGCCACCAAATGGAATTTTACAGAATCAGGGTTGGAGGTGGGGAAATTTTGTTTCTGGATACAGAAAGTCAACATGGAAGCTTCTCATTTAGGACTCAATAGAAACACTCTTATTTGCTATATTGAGAATATGATGGGGGGAAAAACAGCTGATTCCAAATATGAATTATCTTCTCTTTCTTAGTATTGAAAACTCTGGAGCCCTGGTGGCTCAGTGGTTAAGAACTCAGCTGCTAACCAAAAGGTCAGCAGTCGAAATCCACCAGCCACTCCTTGGAAACCCTATGGGGCAGTTCTACTTGTCCTGTAGGGGCACTGTGAGTTGGAATCGACTCCACGGCAATGGGTTATATCAAATTGCCATTTTTATGGGTGAAGGTATTTGAATAATGGTGAAATACCTTCAAGACAGTCATTTCTGAGCCCTTCAGAAAACACTGGAAAGAATACTGATTGCATAAGACACATTCATAATTCACCTAGACTCAGAAGCTGAATCAAGTGGATCCTTTCACCAGTGTTATTTCCACATATATTTCCTGTTTCTGCATGATTGATGTCTTCATAAAAAACCTGTTGTCATTGAGCTGATTCCAACTCACAGAGGCTGATAATTTCAATTCATTATTACAACACCTCTGTGATCTAGGTAGGACAGGGGTTAATTTTCCCCTCTATTAGTGAGGAAACCGAGGCAGGTGACTTCACCAAGATCACACAACAGAATTCAAGAGAAATCTGAGGTCATCAGTGCTAACATACTGTGTGATACCATTAACAAAGGACTGCATGTGTCCTAATGGGACAAATATGTTTTAAGTTATGTAAGGCACCAAAATAACCAGTTAATGTGAGCAATTGCTTTTTTATTTACCAAATTCTGGTTGTTTCAGCGATTTGATTACTTCCATACAAATAGTATAGCCACTTAAATAATATATCAACTTTACAACATAACTATCTGTCTTAGTCATCTAGTGCTGCTGTAACAGAAATACCACAAGTGGATGGCTTTAACAAAGAGAAATTTATTCTCTCACATTCTAGTAGGCTACAAGTCCAAATTCAGGGCATCAGCTCCAGGGGAAGGCTTTCTCTCTCAGTCAGCTCTGGAGAAAGATCCTCATCATCAATCTTCCCCTAGTTGAGAAACTTCTCAGGCACAGGGACCCTGGGTCCAAAGGACGCGCTCTGCTCCTGGGACTGCTATCTTGGTGGTACGAGGTCCCCATGTCTCTTTGCTCACTTCTCTCTTTTATATCTCAAAAGAGATTGGCTTAAGACACTATCTAATCTTGTAGATCTCATCAACACAACTTCCACTAATCCATTTTATTACATCATAGTGATAGGATTTACAATACATAGGAAAATCTCATCAAATGACAAAACAGTGAACAATCACACAATGCTGGGAATCATGGCCTAGCCAAGTTGACAGGTATTTCAATCCATGACACTATCCCTTCCCCTTCCGAAACACTCCTACACTGTCTCTGAAATGGCTTCCTGGCTCAGAATCCTGTAAAAACCACAAGTCTCAGATTAGATTTAAATTTATGAATGCATCCAAGATCTGAGCCTTATGGTGTGATATTTGCCTGTTCCATCCCTGTCTTGCTGATTTTGCTTTCTTTACTGTTTCTAGGACACACAATGTACCTTGTTCTCCTCCTACTTCAGGGCTGCATCTTCTCAGCTTCCTTTGCTAGTTCATTTTCACCTTTCTAATCTTTAAATGTTGGACAGTCCCAGTGCTAAGTTCTAGAATCTCTCTCTCTCTCTTTTTTTTCTATCTGCATTCGTTCTCTAACTAATCTTATCCGTTCTCATGGTATTAAATCCTACACATAAACTCAAAAATTTAGCTGCAATTTCAACCACTCCCTTGAACTTCAGACTCATGTATTCAATCCCTGCTCTTCCTTGCCATTTGAGTGTTTAACAGATATCTCAAGCTTAACATATCAAAAACAAAATTCCTGATTTCCCATCAAAACTTGCTTTTCCTACACTCTTCCCCATCCCTCCCATTACTCATGCCAAAAAATTTGGGATGATCCTAGACAGCTTGTCTCTCCCATACCTTATATCCAAACCATCAGGGACCCCTGTTAATTACATTTTAAAAATAAACCCAGCATCCCACCATTTCTTACAACCCCACTAATTCTCTACCACCACCACTTACAGCCACATCATCTGTCACTTGAATTTGTGTAATAACCTTTTAACACCTTACTTTTCAAGGTTTAGTTTCTGTACCAGCAGCATGGACATCACTTGGGAGCTGGTTAGAAAAGCAAAATGGCAGTTCCCATCCCAGGTCGACTGAATCAGATTCTGCATTTTAACAAGATTCTCTGTGATTTAGATGCACAGTACAGTGTGGGGAAACTGTCCTAACTGGCCTACCTGTTCCTGCCCCAGAACCTGTACAGTCTATTTTCAACACAGACAGCACTGGTTAGAGTAATCCTTTCAAAAGTGAAGTAATAACACATCCCTTTTCTGCTTAAGACCCTTCCAATCTTCCCATCTCACTAAAGTAATAGCCCAAGTCCTGACAGGGGCCTACATAAGAACCTGCATCATCTGGAGCCCACTACCTCTGGGCTCTCATCTTCTATGACTGTCACTCTTTAAGATCATGTTGATCGGATAGGGAAAGTTTCTAAATTTTCTGGGCAACTTTGGATGTTTCAAGCATCTCTCAATATGTCTTATTTATACAGATGAGTAATTTCATTCTTAATGTTGGGTGTTGACTGATTTCAATTTTTCACTCAAAGAGTGAATTCTACTTCTTCTTGTCTCTAATTTCTGGAAAATACCTACAGAATTTCCCACACACTGACTACATTGCCCTAAATATTTTGAAGGGTGTAGTTTTTTTCTAAGTCCCTTTTTTTTGCAGAGATATACTGAAATGCTTACAGATATGACTATATAATGCCTAAGATTTGTCAAAATAATGTGAGAGAAGGAGAAGCAGATTTGAGTATAAATGGAACAAGATTGGCCATAAGGGAAGCTGACTGATGGGAACAATAAGGTCGATTAGGTTTCCCTGTATATTTTTGTATATGTTTGAAATTTGTCATAACAAAATAATTAATGTGTATACAAATTTCTTAATATATTTTTCTTCTTTTTTTATAATTTTGTTGTTGCTGTTGTTTAGAATATACAAAGCAGAACTAACATACCAATTCAGCAATTTCTACATGTACAGTTCAGTGACATTGATCACATTCCTTGAGTTATACAAGCATTCTCACCCTCCTTTTCCAAATTGTTCCTCTCTCGATAACATAAATTCACTGCCCTCTAAGTTTCCTATCTAATCTTTTGAATTGCTGTTGTCAGTTTGATCCTATACAGACAGATCTTAAAAGAGCACAATGCTCAAGGCAGATATTCTTTACTAGTATAAGTTAAACTATTATTTGGTTTTAAGAAGAATTCAGGGAATATTTTTGGTTTAAGATTTAAAGATTATCTCAGGGCAATAGTTTCAGGGGTTCATCCAGCCTCCACGGCTCCAGAAAGTCTGGAATCAATGAGAATTTGAAATTCCTTTTTTTAGTAATGGTAGCTGGGCACCATCCAGTTCATTTGGACTCATGGCAAAGGAGATAGCTGTTCCTGAGGCAATTAGCCACGTATTTCATTTCCTCCTCCATTCCTGACTTTCCTTCTCCCTCTGTTGCACCAGGCAAATAGAGACCAACTGTTGTACCTTGAATGGCTGTCTTCTTCTTTTTTTTTTTTTGATACCAGAATAAAATTATATGACGACCTAGTTTAGCTTTGGCGGTGATAATAATGAACAAATATGCCAAAGTAATTCTCTAATAATTGTCCTCTGTCTTTATGATCTTGTGTCTATCTACTCTTATCTAGATTACATCTCTTGTATAGTCTGTTGTTATCAGCTTTCCAACAGCAGGTAATTTTTTTTTTATATATTTTATTGTACTTCAGGTGAAGGCTTACAGAACAAATAGTTTCTCATGAAACAGTAGTACACATGTTGTTTTATG